>NC_077233.1:279837350-279887350 GCF_027887165.1 Monodelphis domestica | reverse complement strand
TTGGCTTACCACCTAAGTGGTTTGTGGCTGAGAAATGCCCTTCAGCATTTTTCTTCTATCATTAGTAATTACTTTTTTCTGTGTCATGAATAAACATACATAAACAACATCCTTTATGGTGTGAACTGTGGAATTCTGGAAGCCTTCTGTGACCTTCACATGTGTCAAAAAGGTTTCAAAGAGCATTAAGAGCAGAGCTCCTAGGATCAATAGAGGACTAAGACATTGAATTTTGACAGAAAACACAGAAGAGAAAAAATTTGCATTGATACTGACTTTGGCAACAAGAAAATGAAGCTATTTACTTCAGGTCTCAGGTTTTTATGAACAAGTTATTGAAATAACTTCCAAGTAGTAGGCTGGGCAAATTCCAAGGATTTCTTTCCAGGGCTATGTTATCCTAACCTTCCCTCCTTCTCTCTCTCTCTCTCTCTCTCTCTCTCTCTCTCTCTGCTGCTTCTCTCACCCTCTTATTTCCCTCCCTTTTTTCTCATTTTCACTCTCCTCCTTTTTTCTTTCTCTTTTTTTCTCCTTTTTTTACCTGTCTCTCCCTCTCCCTCTTCTCTTTCTCCTCTCCCTTTCCCTCTCCCTCCTTAAACTCCTTCCTCTTCCTTATCTGCTTTTCTGTTTTTCTCTTCTCCTTTCTCCCCCCTCTCCATCCCTCTCCTCCCCTGGAAGAGTGCTAAAAGTGCTGATGACCTTACCAAATAAATGCCCGCTTGGTTCTTGCTTCCTAGGAGTTTGTAATCTCTGTCCCTGGTGCAGTACTGCATGCAAATAGGCATTTTATATGCGGTTTGATAAGTCTCTTCTGAAGCAGGCCTGCCTCATTAGCGACACCCTTGTGTCTCACAGAACTGCCAGAGATGCCACCTCATCTTTCAGACATTCCAGCACTGAAGAGAAGTAGAGCAAAAGAGCCTTTTCTGCTCACACAGGTTACAGAGACTACAACAGTGTGGATAGAAAGAACAATACGAACAAAACCGAACACTATGGAATTAGAATGACCAAGCTGTGCCCTGATAAGCATCAAGAAAAACATTCCCGTCATTGCAGAGCTTGGGGACTGAGTATGGGATGTTGCACGTACACCCTCTACAGTTAATATGGTAGCTGGTTTTGTTGATCTCGTTTCTTCTATGCCTTTTTAAATCTTTATTCCAAGGACAGGCTCACTGATAGGTGAGAGGAGAAAGGATATATTCAGAAATGAATATCACATTTTTGAAAGGCATTGAGAAAAAACCAATTATTTTAAGGTAACTGCTATTTTATTCCTCTTTCTCATCCCTGCCTTTGGCTTTAAACAGATTGCCAGACTGAGGAGTGAACTGGATGTTGTCCGAGGAAACACAAAAGTCATGTCTGAGATGCTAACAGAAATGGTTCCTGGGCAAGAAGATTCCTCTGACCTCGAATTGCTACAGGTAAGAAACTCATTTGTCAAAAAGGTATGCCCAGATGCTGGTATAAACAACTCCGTGATATGCCACTGAATTGATGGAAAATTCAATTGGACTACTGGCTACAAAGATATCTTATGGCAGATTATAAAATAATTGGGAGTTTTAGTGACTGCTTTGAAATGGGTTTGAATTAGATTTAGTTTGACTCCACCATTTCTGATTTTTGTCAAATAGAACTAGATCTAAACCCTAGAGGTTCACTTATGGGCAGAAACAAACTAAGCCTTTAAGAAAGGGGATTATGGTGGTAGGATCTTCTGTGATTCCCTATAGTTTCTTGGAATGGAGTTCTCAATTTTTTTTTTCTTTAAACGCTTACCTTTTGTCTTGGAATCAATACTCTGTATTGGCTCCAAGGCAGAAGAATGGTAAGGGTGAGGCAATGGGGGTTAAGTGATTTGTCCAAGGTCACACAGCTGGGAAGTGTCTGAGGCTAGATTTGAACCCAGGACCTCCTTCTGTAGGCCTGGCTCTCAATCCACTGAGCTGTCTAGCTGTCCCCCCTCAACTTTTTTGTAAAGAGGATGTCTCATTTTTTCTTTTTAATTATTTGTATTTATTTCATTAATTGTAATTAATTATATTGCTTCACAATTACATCTAAAACATTTTCTAAATCATTTTTAAAATTTTGAGCTTCAAATTATCTTCTTCCCTTATACCCTTCTCCACTTTAGAAGGAAAGCAATTACATTTCGATTATACATGTAAGATCATGCAAACATATTTACATATTAGCCATGCTACAAAGGAAAACTCAAATATAAAACAGTGAAAATAAAGAAATTTTTTTAAAGAATGCTTTCAAAGGAAGCTAGATGACTCAGTAGACTGAGATCCAGACCTAGAAACAGAAGGTCCTGGATTCAAATGTGGCCTCAGACATTTCCTAACTGTGTGATCCTGGGCAAACCACTTAACCCTCACTACCCAACTCTTACTGTTCTTCTGCCTTGGAACCAATACATAGTGCTGATTCTAAAACAGGTGGTAAGGGTTTGGTTTGGTTTTTAAGTATGTTTTAATCTGCATTCAGAGTTCATCATTTCTCTGGAGGTAAATGGCATTTTTCATCATAGTCTAGGCTTCTCATTTTTCTGGAGCCCCTTTACTGATATGACTAGAGATGGGTACTATCCACAGTCACCCCAAATTGACCAGTACTGTATTTTCTGCCCTGTTGTAAAGAAGGGTCTGTGGTGGAAAGATTCACGCCAGTGGCAACCACCTTGGACAAGCTACTGATTAGAGACTTTCCAGTCATTTGTTAGACTTTGTTACTTATCCTACATTATCCAGGGTCAGAACTAGGCCCACTGACTTGGGAGGCTCCAAAATTTGTAGGAAAAAGACTTACCCTTAGTCCGGTCCCTTGTTCCCATCCAGATCAGATCTTGTTAATAATATACAGTAGAAGCCCCTATCCACCGAGGATGGACTCCAACACCTGCCTTGGATGTCTGAAACTGCAGGTATATGTAAACACCTGCTGACCCCATGTAGATAGATCGACAGATGGATGGATGGATGGATGGATGGATGGATGGATGGATGGATGGATGGATAGATGGATCGATCGATAGATGGATGGATGGATGGATGGATGGATAGATGGATAGATAGATAGATAGATAGATAGATAGATAGATAGATAGATAGATAGATAGATAGACAGACAGACAGTTAGATAGACAGACAGACAGACAGACAGACAGACAGACAGACAGACAGACAGATGTTCTCTCTCCCCGTTCCCTTTGTCCTTCCCACTTCACCCATCCAAAATTTAAAAAAAAATCCAATGAAAGTGGAAGCACAAGAGATTACAGCTGTGGGTAGACCCCTGCCACAGATGAACACCTGGTTCTTGGCAGACAGACTTGTGGCACTTCATAGGAGGACCTCTAGGGCTTCAAGTAGACCTTGGATAACTGAAACCTCAGATAAGGGAGCCTCACTATATTAAAAATAAACTAGAAAAAAAATCAAGGCATCTAGGTGGCATGGCAGATAGAGCTGGGCCTGATCTTAGGAAGACCTGAGTTCAAATCCATTCTCAGATACTTACCACCTTTGTGACCTAGGGCAAGTCAGTTAACCTCATTTTCACTTGGTTTCCTCAACTGCAAAATGGGAATAATAGTAGCACTTATTTCCCAGGGTTTTTATGAGGATAAAATGAGCTATTTATAAAATGCTTTGCAAACTTCAAAGCACTATATAAATGTTAACTACTTATTTATAAAGAGAAAATGTCACTGGTCCCAAAGAGTATAATGGATAGAGCTCCAGGCCTGGAGTCAGGAGACCCAGGGTTCAAATCTGACCTCAGATACTTCCTAGCTTTGTGACCCCCATTGCCTAGTTCTTGATGCTTTTCTGTCTTAGAATTGATACTGAGGCAGAAGGTAAGGTTTACACAAATCCTTACTTTCTATCTTGGTAATAATTCTAAGGGCTAGGCAATGCAGGTTAAGTGCATTAAGTGAGCCCAGGTCCTCCCGACTCCAGGCCCGGCACTCTATCCACGTTGTTACCTAGCTGCCCCAAAGAAAAGGTTTAAAACAAGAAAGCAGGACAATGCCAGTGATTTTAGCTGACAGATGATCAATTTAAACAAATGGCGGTGAGAAAGAAGGAAGGATGAAACAGCTGATGAAATAAGGTGAAAGTTTCACATTTTGACTATTGGGCTGCTGCTGCCATTTTTGCCAAACAGAGAGGTCTAATTTATTACATGCCAAAGGTTCTTCGAGAGGCCTTCCGAAGTAGAACTCGGTCTTTTCCCAGATAGCCTTCTTGGTAGAGCCCCCTTCTGTAAAGGTCAGCACTGCATTTCAAATTTCTCCCACAATATACCAGGAGGGGGAAACAATGGCCCTTGTCATCAAAGAGCTTTGGGGGGAAAGTGGGAAAGCAGTGCTAAACAGGCCTCACCAAACCCCAGGCCCTTCCTCAATTGACCCCTGCAGGGAGACCAGGCTTGCTTCATAGTGGAAAATCTGCCAGTCCCCCAAAGGCCATCCAGTTACATTACTTCATTGGGACCATATCTGTCAAGGGAGGAGTTATCTTCTGCCACTTAATGAGTGAAGTTTCTTCAAACATTTCTGAAATGTACTAGGATGTGAAGTTGGTTCAGAAACCGCTACGCGTCTCACAACTTGCATTTTCTCAATCTTGGCATTCTTGTTGACAAAGGGAGGGTTTTCTGTCAATGACAGTTACTGGCCCTGAGGTTGAGCTAAATGATGCTTCCTTGCATTTGGAGAGAGAGACAGAGAGAGACAGAGAGAGAGAGAGAGAGAGAGAGAGAGAGAGAGAGAGAGAGAGAGAGAGAGAGACAGACAGAGAGAGAGAGACAGAGACAGAGACAGAGACAGAGACAGAGAGAGACAGAGAGACAGAGACAGAGAGACAGAGAGACAGAGACAGAGAGACAGAGACAGAGAGAGACAGAGACAGAGAGAGGGAGGGAGACAGACAGACAGACAGACAGAGACAGAGAGAGAGACAGAGAGAGAGGGAGGGAGAGGGAGAGGGAGAGAGGGAGGGAGAGGGAGAGGGAGAGAGAGACAGAGAGAGAGAGAGAGGGAGAGGGAGAGAGAGAGGGAGGGAGAGAGGAGAGAGGAAGGAGAAGGAGAGAGGGAGGGAGAAAGAGAGGGAGAGGGAGAGAGGGAGGGAGAGGGAGAGAGAGAGACAGAGAGACAGAGAGAGAGAGAGGGAGAGAGAAGAGAGAGAGGGAGAGGGAGGGGGGAGAGGAAGAGGGAGAGAGAGAGATGGGGGGGAGAGAGAGACAGGGGGAGAGGGAGAGGGGGGAGAGGAAGAGGGAGGGAGGGAGAGAGATAGAGAGAGACAGAGAGACAGAGACAGAGAGAAAGGGAGAGGGAGAGAGAGAGAGAGAGAGAGAGAGAGAGAGAGAGAGAGAGAGAGAGAGAGAGAGAGAGAGAGAGAGAGAGAGAGAGAGAGAGAGAGAGAGAACCTATTTTAGACCAAGCCCAACAGGATATAATCTTGCATTGGTTTATGCCTTTAAAAAAGATCTCTTCCCGTGACGTCTTTCATTTTAACATTCTGTTCCAGCTCTGGTTTTACCAGGCCTGGTCGATTCCATATAAATCAGACAGAGAAAGAGCTATTCTGAGTAACAGTGGGTGGTTATCCTTTCAGCAGAGGAAATGTAAAAGTTAGGCAGTTCTGTGTGAAAAGACGTGGTTCTTCTGTGTGGCTGATTTGTGTCCTCACTCTTCAATTATTCCTGACATTCTTCCTGCCCCCCCTCCCCCCCCAGTGAAATATAAACAGATTTCTAAGTCTCTCTTCACAGCCAAATCTGAGCCGAACAGAAAAGTGTAGCTGGCCTCCCAGTCACTGAAAATATTGTAATCTGGTTTGAAAGACTGGGATCAAAATTAAACCTTGTGGAATCCTTCCCTCAAGCTGCTAGTACAACTAGATTTCTAAGGGTAGAATGTATCCAGAGCTCCAAATGTTGGCCCAGACAATGAAAATAAACACATTTGTCATCAACCCAAATGTTCATGCCAACAAAGGCATTTCTGACTTGGGTATAAATTGCTGGAGAATGGAGAGGAATAAACCAGAAGAGAAGATAATCTGAGATGTCAACAATTGAAACTCACTAAATAGCAAAAAGTAATTTACCCAGTTGAATCAAGCAACACAATGGATAGATCCTGTTTTATCATCACTATTTTTTTTTTTGGTGTTTCCATTTAATTTCATTTCAGTCAGATCTGACTCTATGAACCGTTTGGGATAATGGGTATTTGGGATACCTCTGTTTTTGCCTTTTCCTTCGATGAGGAAACTAAGGCAAATAAGGGTGAAGTGACTTGCCCAGGGTCACACAGCTAGTGTGTGTCCTGAGGCTGGATGTGACTTCAGGTCTTCCTGACTTTCTGACTTCTATCCATTGCACCACCTAGCTGCCCACTTATCACAGTTATTACTGTCAATAATAATATCATCTTGCCTTAATTCTCATTTTTGTTTTACCTTTCACAGCCAGGTTTCTAGGGTTGTCTTTACTTGCTGCCAAGAAATCTCCACTGCTCAATCACTTCTAGCTTTCCAGCCCACTCTACAGAAACCATTTTAGCAGCAGTCTCCTAACTGTTCTGTCCTGAGCTTGCTTCTCTCCTTCGCCTCTACTGTTTCAGATTCGGTCATCTTCTCGATGCAGATGATTCTCGTCATCGTCATCGATCCTGAGGATTTCGGCTGACCTCCCATCCTGGGTCTGCCAACTCCAGCGAAGGGCTATCTCGAACTCTTCCCTTGACTCTTTCTTAGTTCTCCTCGTTCAGTCTCACCTTCAGAAAGGTCTTTCTTGGATACCCATTCAGTATTAAGTTTGGGGACCCCCAAGGCTCAGTCCTAGGCTGCCCTTTCTTCTCTACATTCAGCTACTAAAAGCTTAAAACTCGACTAAGACTTTTTTTTTCAGTGATATCATTGACTCCTCTGGGCAAAATTATCTGCCCATCATGTTTATATAACTAGCTCAGATGTCTCCCGGCTTCTACGTTGCCAAATGACTGATGGCTACTTTTGCTCAGTGCCCCATAAGCACAGCAAACTCAACATGCTCAAGATAAGCTCCTAAATATGGCCTGCCCCCAAACTTCCATATTTCTGTAGAGAATGCCAGCGTTCTTCTCATCACAATCCCGTAGTCATTCTTTACTTCTCCTTCCTTAGTCCTCCCCCTCCCAGATCTAATCAGGTACTCGTCACGCACCTTCACAGTATGTCTCACATTTGTCCTCTTCTCTCCATTCACACAACTACCACCTTAGTTCAGGCTCTTACCACCTTCTCACTTGGAATATGGCAATAGCCTCCTCTCTGGTTTTCCACGTTCCAGTCTCTTCCCTCTCTAACTCATCTTTCATGTTAATAGTCCCAAGACACCATTCATACCATATATGTATGCATACATAAATACGTGTCCCTCTCTGATCAAAAATTGCCATTAATTCTCTGTTGCTTCTAGGTTAAAATATTTACTCTGTACCCTGGTAGTTAAAGATGTACACCGTGTGGCTTCCATTTTGCCTTTTTCATTTGTTCCTCTTTATGCTCTCTGTTATGGCCGAATGGGCCTCCTAGTTAGTCCCTGCTTTTTACCTCTCTCTCCCATCTCTTTGCCCTTGCACAGGCTGTCCCCTAGTGTCTGGAATGTGTGCTTTCCTCGCCTGGGTATTTGGGAATTCCTGACTTCCTTGCAGCCTTTCCTGACCCTTCTTTCTCCATTAGTGCTTTTTCCTTGAAATAGTTGTTGATGTCTTTGCCTGTGCATGTTATCTTCCCCTTGGAATGTAAAGACCTTGAGGAGGGCAAGTACTGGTAAGTTTTTCCCATTGTATCCCCAGTGCCTGGCTCAGCTTAAAGATGTCTATTGAATTGAATATGTTTAGCATTTTCTGCTTTCCTAAGTATTTTCACATCTGATGTTTTAATTTAATTTTCACAGTGATATGAAGTAGAAAGGATGAGCATTATCATCTCCATTTAGCAAATCAAGAAACAGTCATAGGAAGATTAAATTTTTTGCCCACAATCACATAGCTAATTGGTGGCAATAGCAAGACTTGAACTCGGGTTTCCCAGCATTCTAATGCAGTGCTTTCCTACTATACCACACTCTATCGAGCTCATTCCATTAGCTTTGTCAGGATCCAGAATTATTCTCAGCAATTGTAACTTACATGATGCAAACAAACAATTCCTTGGGTCATTCATGCTTTTTTAAAAAGAGAAATTAGTCTTTTTATGTTTTTTTAAGAAATGAATAACCATTTGGAAATGGGAATTTCCACATGGGAATCTACTCATTGGATGCTTTAAAAAATATTCCTTTTATTCCTTTCATTAAGCAATAGCTAGAAGGATATCTGCTTTTTGTGACAGGATGAAATATATCATTAAATTCTATAAACATTTATAAATGCATATGTGCAAGGTACATTCCTAAATACTGAGAATACAAATACAAAAACTAAATAGCCCCTTCCCATAGGGAGCGTATTAGATTTGCACACTCATGCTTCTAGGCCTAAGGCAAGAGAACTAGAGACTAAAGAAATTGAAAATCAAAAACTGAAATGATGGTGAAAAGTACTTCTCATCTCCTGGCAAAGAGATGATGGACTGGAGGAGCAGAATGGAATGTATTCTCAGACATAGCCAGAGTTGATATGTTCTGTTTGATTATACTTTGCTGTTATAGGAGATGACTTGGAGGGAATATATTAGGTAGTGATAGAGCTGGGGGAAAAAAGAAGGAAAGGAAAAGATAATAAAATATTTTTAAATACACAAATTTATAAAAATTAACCATGTATTGGGCATAAAACCTCACAAACAAATGCTCCAAAGTAGAAATATTAAACACATTCTTTACTGACTTTGGGGCAAAAATATATATGTATGTATATATTCAATAAAAGATCTTTGAAGAAAGGATTAAAATTAATTTGAAATTAATTTAATTATAAAGAACTGGTGGATCAAAAAACAAATCATCGAAACAAAACAAAAATTCATCAAAGAATATAAGAACATTAAGACAACAAACCAAAACTTTTGTGACATAATTCATGTGGTCCTTAAGGGAAATTTTATCTCTAGACACTAAACAATAGAAGAGACACAAAACAAATTAATAAATTGGACATGCCACTAATAACAATTATAAAAGCAATATATCAAAAAGCCTAATTAAGCACCAAAGTAGAAATTATTAAACTCAAAGAAGAGATTAATAAAATTAAAACTATATAAAACCAGGAGCTCTAAAAAAATTAGTAAAATAGACAAAACAATTGCCTACTCTGATTAAAAAAGAGAGCAAGAAATAAAAAAGAATTCATAACAGGTGAAGAGGAAATAAAAGAAATCTAAAACCATATTGCCCAATTTTATGCTAACAAAACTGTAACTTAGAGGAAATAGATTAATACTTAGAAAAATAAAAAATACTAAGCTTAACAAAAAAGTAGACTATTTAAACAATGCTATATCAGAAAAAAATAAATTGATTAAGTAAGCCATAAAGAAAAATCTCCCAGGACCAGATGAATTTATAAATGAATTCTGTCAGACATTTAATAAACAAATCCATTTTTATATTAACTATTTGCAAAAGTAAGAAAAAAAGGGAAGGGATGCTTTCAAACTCTATGATATACTAATATAATTTTGATACTTAAACCAGGGAGAGACAAAGCAAAGAAAGAAAATTGTAGACCAGTATCTCAAATTGGCACAAAAATATTAGCAAAGAAGCTATGGCAGCATATTTTTTTTAAGTTATACACTGTTAAGATTAAAATTTTAGTTTCTAGTAATAAGAGTATTATATTTTTAGAGGTTTATTAAAGATTAAGAAATAAAGAAAATACAAATATAGAAAGCATTCGCAACCTACATTTTGCCAGCTAGGTAGAGAGCCCCGTGTGCCCAGAAGCTGAAGCCGAGAGCCCCAGCGCAGTAGGAAGAGTCAGTTTAAATACCATTTTGTCCTCGTCCCAGGTGAGAATTCAAGTGAGGTTACATAGCATTCTGGGAAGTGGCCAAGGACTTCTGGGAATTGAAGTCCAGGGTTCAAATCTCCATTTTTACAACACCAGATTATATTTATACCAGTGATACAAGATTGGTTCAATATAAAGAAAACTATAAATAGATTGACTATGTAAGTAATAAAAATATACAAATAACATGATTATATCAGTAGGTGATGAAAAAACTTTTGAAAAAGTACAACGCCTATTTAAAAACACCCCAAACCAAAAGAATATATATACCTGGTGCAGCTAGGAAGTTCAGTGGCAAAAGAGGCAGCCAGTCCTGTGTTCAAATCTGTCCTTAGACACTTCCAGCTGTGTGATCCTGGGCAAGTCACTTAACTCCAATTATCTATCCTTTACTGTTCTTCAGTCTCAGAAACAATACTTAGTATCAGTTCTAAGGCAGAAGGTAAGACTTTAAAAAGAAATAAAAAGAAAGAAATAGACCTTCCCTAATAACTTTTTAAATTAATTTAATAAAATAAATTTATTTTATTAATTTGTATTATTAATTATGTAATTTAATTAAGGAATGTCTGTTTTAAAGTACCAAAGTTAATATGATGTAGAAAGAGTGGAGATCTATGTAATAAGATGCAGGAGTAAAGGAAGAATGTCTATTATTACCACTATCATTTGATATAATTCTGGAAATGCTAGCTGTAGCAATGAGACAGGGAAAGGAAATTGAAGGAATAAGTATAGGTGAAAAGGAAACAAAACTATCACTTTTTGCAGATGATCTGATACTTAATCTAAAGAATGCAAAAACATTAAAAATTAATTGAAATATTACTGTCAAAAAAAAGTAGCAGAATATAGAAAAAATCCACATTAGTGTTTCTGCATATTATCAGTTTTAAAGATGTGTCCAGCGGTCTCTCTGAGGGTCCGAGGTCCACTCTGTCCAGGTGTGACGATTTCACGAATCACACGAATAATGGAGTGAGAAGCACTACATGCTCAGTCCCACATGCGTAGGCATCACATAATGTTCTTCCAGGGTACGGTTTGTTTATTTTATAGGTTCAGTGAGTACATTCTTTTCTGGCACAATTTTCAACATATATGTTTCCATGGAACTTAACAACAGACACGTAGCCTAAGGAGATAGTCAACGAAACATTGTTGCTATAGATAAATGACATAAACAGGGTGATCTGGAGGTTAGTTCTCCCTGACCTAAAGAGATTCATTGTTAATTTTGGTCAACTTTCACAATTACTTAGGAGATGGATAAAAAAACATTTCGCATCTAAGTAAAGGGTTAGAAGGTAATTTGAGATAGACCAGATTTGGGGTTTTCCTCAATTTACTTTAAAGCACCTGGCAATGTTGCCTGGTTTCTGTTTGCAGTGGAATGTGTCTTGAAGGTTTATAATGAGAGTGAATGTAACTCTGTAGAGAGGGAAAGGAGGTGGGTAATGGGTAATGATCTTTAGGTTTTAATTCTGTGAATGTAATCTTTTAGGGTAATAATCTGGGGAGATTAAGGTGGTTTAATATTTATTGGGAGAGATGGAGAGGATATGAAAAACCAGGGAATATTGCTCAGTGAAGCAAAGGAGAGAGATTCCCCCTGCTGAGAGGAAGCAACAGGGGTCCAATAAGGACTGTTTGTCCTGGAATGACTGAACTGAAGTTCAGCTCCCTCTGTGACCAGAAAAGATAGTCCACTTATCTGACTATGAATTCAAATAATATAAAGTTTAATAACCAGTTGGGATTGGAGTTTTTTCCTCAGCTTCAGAGTTGAGACCAGGCCCCAGAGGCTGGTGGAGGGTTTCTCCCACTCCCGTCTACTCTATATCAGTCCTGCTTTGTCTAATTCAGAATCTTAGCAGTAGACAGAAAGCAAACAAGAACAATTCTGACCTTCAGAAGTGATTGGGCCTGAATCTTCATGCTGAACCAAGAAGAGGCACACCACACCAGACTGGGCTGAACAAGCTCCTCTCTCCTCCCACACCAGCAAGGAAGTCCCACCCGGCATGAAGAAAGTGCTAGTCACAAGACCCAACTGCCATTCCCATATGCCCCTTCCCCCACCAACTGTCAGTCTAGTTTCCTTTCCACAGTGGGATATATATTCTATTAGGTCTTTGCTCTTATATCATTTCTTTTGTATTGAAGAGAGAACAATAATCATCCATTAGTGAGGGAAGTTAAAGAGAGAGAAGTCACAGAAGGGGATCAGTGGGGGCCTCATTTTCTGGGGGCTGCCTTGCAGCCCCCATTTCCCAAACTGTGACTTTGTCAGCCAGTGTGGGGATTTGGTGGCTCCCAACAATCCGTAAAACCAAAAATTCTATTCAAAATAATTAAAGAATAAACATAATATTGGGGAGTCTTATTTATCAATATACAGACTGGAACTATATGAATGAACCTTCAAAAATACCCAAAAGAAAATTTAAAAATTCATAAGGGGATGCAAATAGGGCAATTATGTTACTCCATTGATAAACAATATATACTTTTTTTTTTAATCCTACTTAATGATCATAGTTTCACATACATCTTTTTTGTTCTCTTTTGAGAAACATTAAAATATATTTGATAATTCTTAAGTTCATCATTTTAAAAAACCTTAAAATTAAAAGACCTATGGTTCTAGTTGCATCTCTGCCACGAACTTGGCTATGAAATCTTTCTGAGTCTCACCTCATATGTCATATTAGGAAGTTTAGATTCAATGCAAATTATCTCTGAGGTCTCCTTTAACTCCCACATTATAGGGTTCTGGGAAAATGAATACTTTCATCCAGGCTCATATTTCATATTTCATTTACCATGAAGTAATAGATGGCTTGCCCCCCTTTTCTTATTTCTTTTAACTTTATAACAAATATAATTACTAAAAACATTTTTCAAAAGAAATCTATGATTTCACATTGCTTTTCATTGCATTTTCCTTGTGTCTTTTCAATAGAAGTTTTTGGGGGTTTTTCCCTCCCCTCAGCCTAGCTACATCTTAAAGAAAGTTTCCAATTTCATGTTGTATGCACTTTTAGGATTTAGAAGGTGGCCATAAAGTTGATTAGAAGAATGACAAAATAGTTCATGAAAAAAGGATAAAGGATTTGGGATTTTATCATCTCATAAAAGAGAAAACTTTGGGGAAAATTTTAAGACCTTAAACTACATAAAACATTATTGTGACTAGCTGTTGTCCTTCAATAATTGCTGACATTTATGTAGAGTTTTAAATTTTGGAAAGTGCTTTATATAAAATTATCTCATTGGAGCCTCACAATAACTGTGTAAGGTAGATACCACAAGTGTCCCCATTTCATAGGAAACTGAAGGAGAAGAAATATGTTAAAGTTAATTCCTAAGGAAATTATCTTATAAATGTAAAAAAAAAAAGAAATGCATATGAGAATTGTTTGAGGCTGGAACGATTGATCAAAGACTGCTAAAGAATCTCCTTTATCAGAGATCTTAAAATATAGGAAAAATTTTTGTTAAATGAGATTGTCTAGGAGAGAAAGGACTAGACTATTCAAGATCCTTTATAGCCTCATTTGCGGAGCTGTGGCACACCTGCACAGCCTAGGAGCTGCTCTGTTCCCTGAGGACATTTTTTGCATATCCCACCCCTCTCTCCAGCTTCCTGAAGCAAACAGTTTCTCCCTCAACTCTCTCTGGTAATGGGGAGAAGGGATCGGTGCTCACAGGCAGCTTGAATTTGCCCTCTGCGGACTCAAACTGGGAAAAAGTTTACCAATACTGCTTTATTGCCTTAGCATGTACACTGAATTGGGGTAGAATTCTATTTTTTTTTCTTTTTGTTGTGGCTAATGCAAAATAACTGTTAGCTCTATCCCTTTTAATGCTTGGGCTTTATTCTTTTTTTTTACATTTTATTTAGTCAATTTAGAACATTATTCCTTTGTTATAAGAATCATATTCTTTCCTTCCTTCCCCTCCCCCTCCCCCTTCCTGTAGCCAATGAGCAATTCCACTGGGTTTTACATGTGTCCTTGATCAGAACCTATTTCCATGTTGTTGATGTTTGCACTAGGATGATCATTTAGAGTCTACATCCCTAATCATATTCCCTCAACCCATGTAATCAAGCAGTTGTTTTTCTTCAGTGTTTCTACTCCCACAGTTTTTCCTCTGAATGTGGATAGTGTTTTTTCTCATAGATACCTCCGAATCTTTCAGGATCAGTACATTGCCACTAATGGATAAGTCCATTACATTCAATTGTACCAGAGTGTATTAGTCTCTGTGTACAATGTTCTCTTGCTTCTGCTCCTTTCACTCTGCATCAATTCCTGAAGGTCATTCCAGTTCACATGGAATTATTCCTTTGAGCACAATAGTATTCAATCACCAACATATACCACAATATGTTCAGCCATTCCCCAATTGAAGGGAATCCCCTCATTTTCCAATTTTTTGCCATCATAAAGAGTGCAGCTATGAATATTCTTGCACATTTATTTTTCCTTATTATCTCTTTGGTGTACAAACCCAGCAGTGCTATTCCTGGATCAAAGTCTTTTAGTGCCCTTTGGGCATAGTTCCAAATTGCCATCCAGAATGGTTGGATCAATTCACAACTCCACCAGCAGTGCATTAATGTTCCAACTTTGCTACATCCCCTCCAGCATTCATTACTTTCTTTTGCTATCATGTTAGCCAATCTGCTAGGTGTGAGGTGATACCTCAGAGTTGTTTTGATTTGCAGCTCTCTGATTATAAGAGATTTAGAACACTTTTTCATGTGCTTATTAATAGTTTTGATTTCTTTAACACAAAATTGCCTATTCGTGTCCCTTGTTCCAATATCAATTGGGGAATGGCTTGATTTTTTGTACAATTGATTTAGCTCTTTATAAATTTGAGTAATTAGACCTTTGTCAGAGGTTTTTGTTATGAAGATTTTTTCCCCAATTTGTTGCTTCCCTTCTAATTTTGGTTGCATTGGTTTTGTTTGTACAAAACCTTTTAAATTTAATTGTAATTAAAATTATATATTTTACATTTTGTAATTTTTTTCTAACTCTTTCTTGGTCTTACAATTTTTCCTTTTCCAAAGATCTGACAAGTATACTATTCTGTGATCACCTAATTTACTTATAGTTTCCTTCTTTATATTCAGGTCATTCACCCATTCTGAGTTTATCTTGGTGTGGGGTGTGAGATGTTGATCCAAACCCAGTCTCTCCCATACTGTCTTCCAATTTTCCCAGCAATTTTTATCTAATAGTGGATTTTTGTCCCAAAAGCTGTGATCTTTGGGTTTATCGTAGACTGTCTTGCTGAGGTCACTTACCCCAAGTCTATTCCACTGATCCTCCTTTCTGTCTCTTAGCCAATACCATATTGTTTTGATGACCACTGCTTTATAGTATAATTTGAGATCTGGTACTGCTAGGCCCCCTTCCTTCACATTTTTTTTTTCATGATTTCCCTGGATATCCTTGATCTTGTGTTCTTCCAAATGAACTTTGTTATGATTTTTTCTAATTCAGTAAAAAAGTTTTTTGGTAGTTCAATGGGTATGGCACTAAATAAGTAAATAAGTCTGGGTAGAATTGTCATTTGTATTATGTTAGCTCGTCCTACCCGTGAGCAATTAATGTTTTTCCAATTATTTAGGTCAAGTTTTAATTGTGTGGAAAGTTTTTTGTCGTTGTGTTCATATAGTTCCTGGGTTTGTCTTGGCAGATAGATTCCTAAGTAAATTGGAACACAGTATGGGAGAGATTAGGAAACTATAAGTAAATTAGGTGAACACAGAATAGTATACATGTCAGATCTTTGGGAAAGGAAAGATTTTAAGACCCAGAAAGAGTTAGAAAAAAATCACAAAATGTAAAATAAATAATTTTTGATTACATCAAATTGAAAAGTTTTTGTGATTTTTTTTTTGTGCAACCAAAATTAGAAGTGAAGCAACAAATTAGGAAATAGTCTTCATAACAAAAACCTCTGACAGAGGTCTAATTACTCAACTTTATAAAGAGCTAAATCAATTGTACAAAAAATCAAGCCATTTTCCAGTTGGTAAATGGGCAAGGGACATGAATAGGCAATTTTCAGATAAAGAAATCAAAATTATTAATAAGCACATGAAAAAGTGTTATTGAGCTTTATTCTTGAGCTCCATCCTAACAGGACAATAGGGCTGACATCACATCTTTTGTTGTATTGAAAAAATTAACATTCTTTCTTCTTGTTATAGTATTTTCCTGTCAAAAAGGATTTAAAAGGGTGATATGAGGAGAGGTTACAATGTCGATACAGAACAGTGAAGAGATAGTATAAAATCAGGCCAAGTATTTTTAGTTCTATCATTAGGAAAAGAAATCAAAATTAATATCTAGGCTGTTTCTATTTTTTTTAACTCCTACCTTTCTGCCTTAGAATTGATATTAAGTATGGGTTCCAAGGCAGAAGAGCAGTAAGGACTAGGCATTGGGGATTAAGTGACTTGCCAAGAATCACACAGCAAGGAAGTGACTGAAGCCAGATTTGAAAGCAGGGCTCCCTTTCTCCAGTGCTGGCTCTCAATCCACTGAGCCACCTATCTGCCTCAGACTCTGTTTTAAGAATAAAACTATCCACATTAGCTGTTGACACAAAGCTAGGAGCAAGAGCTAATAGACAGAATTATCAAGAAAGCATTCAAAAGAATTTTGGCAGACTAGAGCACTGGACTGAAGCTGATAAAATAAAGTTTAAAAGTAGTAAATTTAAGGTCTTAAATTTGTAAACAGGATTTTTTTCAAGTCCAAGTCTACTAGCAGCAATGCTAGTAGAGAGAATATAAAGGACTTCTCTACTAGCAAGACAATTCTGAGGGACTTATGAGAAAGAACACTATGCACATTCAGAGGAAGAACGGTGGGAATAGAAACACAGAAGAAAAACAACTGCTTGATCATATGGGTTGATGAGGATATGATCAGGGATATAGACTCTAAATGATCACCCTAGTATAAATATCAATAATATGGAAATATGTCTTGATCACTGATACATGTAAAACCCAGTGGAATTGTGAGTTGACTATGGGAAGGGGCAGAGGGAAGGGAGAGAAAGAACATGAATCTTGTAATCATGGAAAAATATTCTAAATTAATTAAATAAAATTTTCCAAAAAGGGGGAAAAAATAAAAAGAAATTTGTCTAAAAAAACAAACAAACAAAACCTGGGCATTGCAAGCTCAGTATGGATGAGGCAATACAGTGTGATACCAGAACCATAAGAGCTAATGCAATCTTCAACTTCATCAGAAAAGTGTAGCTTTCAAGTAATAAAGAGACAGTAGTACCTTTTACTCTACTCTGGTCAGACTGTTCAGTTCTGTGCCCATGATTTAGTAAAGACAATGATAAGCTGAAGAACAATCGAAGATGACCAAGATGGTGATAGCCCATGTTGTGTGAAGGAAATTTACCCTCCCTACATCTGGGACCACATCCCTGGTGTGAGCCTGAACTTGACCAGGAGCCAGGATTGTGAAGGAAATCATTGAATGAATTGGGTCAGGAGGATAGAAATGGCTGCCAGAAAAAGGCAGCAATAGAGTGAAGAGACCACAAGACAGGGTAGGTTGGTGTCCCCTGGATTGCCCTCCTGGGTGGCCAAGCAAAATAGAAAGCCACAATTGGCCCCCGAGACATGATGTGTGAGAATTAATGAGTGGAGAAAAGGTTTGATAAACTGAGGCAAGAGTGGATTTTTGCCCTCTTATGTGTTTTGTTGCTGGCTGGACTTCCCTTTGATTGTGGCTGGGGGCCCTAATGGCAGCCACAAAATTGCAAGCTAAATGGAGCAGCAAAGATAAGTTTAACCTATATGTCTTTTTCCACCTTTTTTTCCCTACTGCTTTTGATTTAACAAAATTATTAATTCATGGCCAGTCTCATAATTTTCCCTCTTAAAATGTCATGTGAAGATCAGTTGAAAGAACTAAAACTCTTTGGGCTGAAGAAGTAAAGAAGTCTTGAGAAATACAAAAGAGCTACCTTCATGCCTTTGATAGGCCATCATGAGCCAAAAGAATCTGATTTGTTCTGCTTCAACCCTGCAGACAAAAACAAAGTCAATGAGCTGGAGATGTAAAGAGGGAAATGTAGGCTTTAAGTCAGGAAAGGCTTTCTAACAATTAGAGCTATGGAAAACTGGAGTGGACTGCCTCAGGAAGTCTGAGATTCCTCCTCTTGGAGGTCTCCAAGCAGAGACTGCATGGCTACTTTCCAGATAGAAGAATCAAGGTCCTATCCAACTAAAAACTTTCTATGATTATGCATTGCTGAAGGTTAGGCGGGCATGTGAAGCAAGGGATAGCCAGCACTTCTTTTGGCACACATGAGTAGGGGAAAATGCAGTCATTGACATGGATAGAACTATATAAGCTCAGTTAAAAGTACCTTAGTTACCACCTTCCATCCATTACATTGGCTGAGTTGACCAAAAGGGAAAATGACAAATATTGAAGGAGCTGGGAAAATAGGTACTTTGTGCACTGTCAGGAGATGGTCCTGTCATCCCAGAAAGCATTTGAAACTGGGCCCCAGAAAGCCATTAAACTGCATACCTTTTGACCCAGTGGTAGTACTCCTAGGCCGGCACCACTTTTTATGGAGGCAAAGAATTAGAAACGGACGGGGAAGCCCTTCAGTTGAGGAACAGCTGAACAAGTTATGGCATAGGAACATGGCAGAATACTTTCGTGCTATAAGAAAGGAGTGATATGAGCCCAGGTCCTCTGACTCTAGTCTAGAAAGAAAGAGCTCTAGTAATATGATGACGACCAGCACAGTCCTGAAGATTCATGATGAAAAATACTGTCCACCTCCAGATAGAGAGCTGATGGAATCAGACTAAGTCTACTTTCTTTTCTTCCTTTTTTTTTTGGGGGGGGGGACACATAACTAATATGAGAATTTATTTTGTACGACTCTATATATTTCTAATGGGTTTTGTTTTTCTTGCCTTCTCGATGAATGGGAATGGGGAATAGCAAAGAAAAGAATTGAGGAATTGAAAATAAAATAAAATTGAATTAAAAAATAGGTACTTTCAGGGGGCAGCTGGGTACCTCAGTGGATTGAGAGCCAGGCCTAGAGAGGGAGGTCCTGGGTTCAAATGTGGCCTCAGACACTTCCCAGCTGTGTGACCCTGGGCAAGTCACTTCACCCCCCATTGCCTAGCCCTTACCACTCTTCTGCCTTGGAGCCAATACACAGTATTGACTCCAAGACAGAAGGTGAGGGTTTTTTTATTTTATTTTTTTTAAAAGGTACTTTCAAGGCCACCTAGCTTAACTCATACATGAACAGAAATCTCCTCTGAAGCATCACGAACAAGTGATTATATTTAGCCTTTGCTTGAAGACATGAGGTAAAAGTATCCATTACTTCTGGAGGCAGCCCATTCCACCATGGAACAGCCCTAATACCAGGCCTAGTAGAATTGCTTCTCTGTAACTTCCATCTGGTAGCAATAGGTCTGAATTCTGAGGCCAAGAAAACCATGTCCAATCCCTCTTCCATGTGACAGTCCTTCAGATAATTAAAGACAGCTGTGTTCTCACTCTACCTTGCTGCTATTCCAATCTTCTCTTCTTTAAACATAACATCCATGGTTTCTTCAATTTAGCTTCATTTTTGGCATGGTCTCTGGCTCCCTCATTATCCTAGTTACTTGTTTCTAAACATGCACCAATTTTTTTAGTATAATCCCACTACTGAGACTTTATCCCCAAGGTTATTGACAGCAAGAAAGATCTGTGTGTGCAAAAATATTCATAGCAAAATTATTTGTGATAACAAAAATCTGGACACAAAATACACTCCCATTGATTGGGAAATGGCTGGATAGAATTGTATGCCATGATTAATGACAAATCTAAAAAAATTAAGAAAACATGACAAGGTTTATATGACTTGATTCATAGTAAATAAAGCAAAGCCAACAAAACACTAGATATAATCATGGCAACAACGTAAATAAAGCCAGTGCCAAGAAAGAAGCATCAGAATTTGGGTCGGGACTGTTGTCAGTGTTGATACAATGCTACCACAGCCCAAGGGCACATTGGTGAAAAGAGCATGGGCACTAGAGTCAGAGGACCTGGATTCATATCACTGCTTTGATGCTTTCTTATATGACCCTGGGCAAGACACTGGACCTCTTTGGGACTGAGTTTCCTTACCTATCAAATGATGGGGATCAGATTAGATGGGCTCAGAGATCCCTTTTAACCCTAGATTCTATTATCCTCTGGGCTTTTTCTTAAACATTAGACTACACAAGAGGCTTGTAGGGGTGGAGCCAAGATGGCAAAATAGAGAAAACTCTGAGTTGAGCCCTCTTACCATTCCTCTTTAAAGTTGTTTAAAAATAATACTTCAATGAAAAATTGAGAATGAGATATTCTTCCAGCTCACAACAACTTGGGAGTTTTAAAAGAGAGATCTGTGACACAGAGTGGAAGCTGACCCAAGGAGCTATGAGGATAAAACACCAGGGATGGAATTAAATGGTGGCAATAGAAGCAGCAGCAGCAGATTCTCAAGCCCAAGACAGTAAGAAGACCTGGCAATTGGTCAGAAAGAAGACCGTAAGGGACCCTTATGCTAGCACTGGATGCAGGATCGGTGTTTGGCAACTCCGTTGCCATCCATCTCTGGGTCATCGTTCAAAGGCAGGGAGGAATGCTATCCTTCAAAGGGGAGTGGAAACCCTGAGAGGAAACTGGAAATTCTGTTATCTATATACTCTTCCAGGTTATGGTTCAAAGTCACAGACGAGCACTTTCAAGTCAAGAGAAAATGGGAGCCCTGAGAGGTAGTATCACTTTCAGTCCCAAAGGACCCTGAGGAGCAGTATCAATTATAATCTTAAGGGATTGGGGAGCCTTTCCTAGGTATCAGTACAGACCAGGAGAGCAGTAACTCAATGCTCCCCAGATCACATCACCTTGGAAGCACCAAAAACTTCTAATCTCCCCCTGAACCAGCTCTAAAAACAGTTGTTAGAAAAACTCTGAAGTTTGAGAAAGTGACTCTCCCTACCATCAGTCTAAGAACAGAGCCCGATGTTAACCTAAAGTTCCAGATTAAGAAATAGGGTCAGAAAATGAGTAAACAATAACTTGACCATGAAAAAATACTTTTGTGAAAAGGGAAGAACAAGACACAAACTCAGAAGACAGTGAAATCAAGATAGCTATAAGCAAAGCCTCAAAGCAAAAAATGTAAATTGGACCCAAGCTCAACAAAAATTCTTGGAAGAGCTCAAAAAAGATGTTCAAACCAAATAAGAATGGTAGAAGAAAAATTAGGTAAAAAGCAAAAGAAGAAAATTCTACAAGACAGCTTGATAAAAGAGGCACAAAGATACATAAGAAAATACCATTTTAAAAAACAATAGAATTGACCAAATGAAAAAAGAGCTACAAAAGCTCACTGAAGAAAATTCTTAAAAATTAGAATTGAGCAAGTGAAAACTAGTGACTTTATGACATTAAGGAAAAAAAAACAAAGTCAAAAGAATGAAAAATAGAAGAAAATGCAAAATATCCCTTAGGAAAAACAACTGACCTGGAAAAAATCAAAGAGAGCTTACTTAAGAATTACTGGATTACCTGAAAGCCATGATCAAAAAAACACTTAGACATCAGATTTCAAGAAATTGACAAGAAAAACTGCCTAGATAGCCTCAAACCAGAGGGTAAAATAGAAATTGAAAGATCACCACCTGAAAGAGATCCCAAAATGGAAACTCCCAGGAATATTTATAATAATTAAAAATAATAATATTTCTTGCTACCCAGAGATATATATTTTATAAAGTTTATTATGAAGGGTAGACAATCATTCCTAAGTAACCTGACCACGTGATAGTTTAGCCTCCCAGTCTCTTCTTACTCCCCCTCACTTGTCTGCTCTGTCTCTTCTCCCCATGCTTCTCCCATGGTCTTCTCATTGGTCTCCCCCTCTCCCCAAACCTTAGCTTTTATTGACATACAGAACAACCCTGGAACAACTGTGGTATGTCAGGAATGTTTGATAGACAGGTAAAGTTACTCAGGAAGGGGGAGGGGATGAGCTTCCTTGACACAATCCCCCTATGATCCTTTGGGAGACATGTCTCCCCAATGGATCATTTAAATATAACTATCTTATAACTCTAAATACCTTCTAGCTAAAAGTACATACAATATTGCATTTTTCTAAGAAGGAGTTATAATAGTTAGAGATGGAAGTAAAAATACAAAAACTGACTGATAGACACATTGACAAAATGCCAACTGGGTGGGGGCAGTCCCCTTTGGCATAAGAGTTTACATTCAGTACATAAGTATGGTCAACCTCTTCAATTCAGTTCATTATATCCCAAAGTTCATTCTGGATCTTTTGATGCAATGTGTAGCTTCTTCAGGCATCTTTACAGCACCTTCTCCAAAAGGATCCACTTTCTTGAATTTAGGTGTTGGCAAGTTTCTTTTCCAGAAATTTCTCCAAAAAAATTAAATCTTGAATTTTTTAGGATAATTATACAATCACCCCTGAGGAGGGTGTTGACCAACACCAGAATCACACTGGGATACATGACTGAGTTATGAGGTATATGAAACACTTATCAAAAGAAAAAAAAACAAAAACAAACCTTCCCCAAAAAAATCCCAAAGTAAAAAGTAAAAAATGAAATTCCGTATAAAAATAAGAAATACAGAAATGATAAAAATAAAATAAAATTCTTATGTGTTTAAAATTCTGACTAAAAAATAAAAATAACCTGTAACAGGTCCTTGAATCACAGCAAGGACCAATTAAAGTGACATGTCCCATAATCCTATAGGACAATAGCAGCAATACAGCACTTTACCCATTTGCAGCCAGGACTTAAGAAAATTACCAAGCTATAGGAGAGAAAGGACTAAGTTTCAGCAGCAAATGGGAAAATTAATTCCCTGGTCTGATTTTACCATCACTGTCAGAGATAGGGGGAGCCAGGATGATAGCCAACCTGAGGCACTTGACTCAAAGTATTGCACATGTAGTATAGTTCAAGGAAGTCCTGCATCTTAACATATGTCAAGAGCCTCAACCTCGATTCGCACACTAGGTTCAAATCCTTTTGTATTAGCGTAGAAGTTCAACAATCCTCCCTGGATTGGATTTGATCTGTTTTGACCTCGTGCTATTTGGCACTGTATATTGGCTCTTTTATTCCTTTCTCCTGGAATCAGACATAATCATTAAATGAAGTCCCATAACATTTATCAATAAATGGCAGTTTTCTATTGTCAAAAGCCTTTTGGGTATGCATAGCACTAGGGCTAATAGATACTGTAAACTCATACTGTAACCTTTATCCTTCAAGTAAAAACAAAAAAATATTAATACCGATTTCGTGTATTTTAAGTATCACCAACATAAGGGAAAAAATGAAATATCCTATTATAAACATAAAGAGAAAAAAATGAAAAAAATCATAATTTCATATTTCACATTCCATGTGACAATGTGTTAGCTGAGCAGAGGCACAACACAAAAGGTGCTCACTCAAAAATGAAATGTATATCATTTTTAACTTGGTCAGGATCCACAGTGTGAGTGTACATAAGTTTTTCACCAGGTAAAAACCTTTTAAAAAACAGTAGTACAACTAATACAGATTCTAAGAAGTACCAAAATCCCCAAAATTATAAGAGTCCATTAATGACAATAGCAAAGAAACCCACTATCATTAGGATTTACATGTCTTGTTATAGCTACTTGCTATGTGTCATTAAAAAGTTTCTGAAGCTCATGGATATTTGCCACAAGGTCTACAGATTTTAGTCAATCTTTCAACTTTGGCAAAGATATTTTTAACAAAGTCTATTATTACCATCATTCCAAAATTTGGCAAGAGAGAAAACCCAGAAAAACCTCTGTACAGTTGAGGAAGAGTTACAAATACAAGAAATCCATGTCAAAGCTATTAGGCTTCACAGGAAAAAATCATTCCCAACTACTAGATGAGATTATAATACATCACAGGGTAACTAAGCCACTTGGGCACCTCCATCCCTCAAGGTATGAGACTGTAACAGTGGAACAGAACTGTCTACAATGTGTCCCACCCATTTTCACATGGAGCTGAGGACTAAGAAGTGAAAATCAATACAGATATGTGTCATCCATTACATTTACAATAAATGCAGAGATGGGAAAATACAACAATGCCAATGCACCTTACTTCACTACAAATGGATCCTTACCTCTTGTTCCAAAGAACTCAAGAGGCAGGCAAATAAATAATCAGTGGTAGGGATACTCCCAAATATCTGAAAACCATGTCTGAATACTCATTAAAATCTATTTAAATTATTAGACAATTAAATTCTCCAAAACCGTTATACAGGTTGAAACCAATGTGATGGAGTCTATCCATCATCTCTGTGTGACAATTAACAAAGGCAAAAAATGAACAAAATGCTATTTATGGGCTTTTACAAAGATATTCTTCTACAGTACAATCACAGTCATAGGGGAGTTACAAATTAAGACAATTTAACAGAATATTTCAATTTTGATAACTCATAAATTGGTGACCATTAAATTACATACATCTTGAATTTAGAATTGAGTAACAGAGACTTCTTCATTCTGGGGAGGGGAACAAATTTTTAGTTAACATCAATAAGGCAATTGGGTCTGAAAAGGCTTAAACATTCACTTCCAGACTAAAATCTGTAGACCTTGTGGCAAATATCCCCTCCCAAGTACCATCAGTCATCGCAATTCCTTTATCTATACCTCTGGAGTCTCCCATGCTGAGGGGAGTTCCCACATTGAGTACAGGTGGTTGGGTGTGAGTTTTGATTCGCTTCATTCAAATAACTTTCTCCTATCAATATTACTATTCCTAAAACTTCCATTCCTATTTATCTGATTCCTCTTCTTACAACTCATAATCACATGACCAATTTTTCCACAAAAATAACATGTTAGTGGTTGTTTTGTGGATTCTTGTAAGGGAGCTATGATCTCTCCTTGCTTTACCTTCACAACTGTTTCAGTTAACTCTTTTATTTCCTTCCTCAATGTCTCTACTAAAGTAGCATTCTCCTTATCCTTCTCACCCTGTTTTGCAGTTAATTCCTTTATTTCCTTCCTTAATGCTTCCACTAAATCAGTGTTCTCCTTCTCCTTTTCCTTATATCCCTCAAAAGCATAAACTGCCACTCTCTTCAATTCTTCAAGGTCCATAGTAGGCCAATTTGGACAGCTAGTCATGAAATAATTCCTAACTACCTTACAACTGTTCTTGACAAATTGCATTCTGATTTGTCTAAGGTCCCGTTCCCTATCCAGATCAAGCTCAATATATCTTCCTCCCAGCTCCATAAGTCTATCCATAAACTGGGCAGGATTTTCGCTTTCTTCTTGCTTAAGATTTTCAAATTTAGTCCATGTACCAGGCCTATCAGAACATGTTTTCATAGCTTTTATCAATGCATTTCTAGCCTGGCATAGTTGTAAGTAATCTTGCTCTGAATTTGGGTCCCATTTGGGATCTTCAGTTGCCCAATGAGCTATTCCCTCTCCTTGGGCCTGATTAACAAGAGAAAGAATCTTATTTCTTTCCCTTTCTGTTAGCAAGTCCTGGAGCAAATCGTCTACATCAAGCCCATGTAGGATTATTTGTGCGAAAAATACTTTCAAACTTATTTATCACCACCACAGGCTCAGCTTCATATGAAGATGTTTTTTCCTTGAATCTCTCAATGTCCTGTGGAGAAAAAGGTGTATGATGTCTAATGTTTACCAAATCTCCACATCTATTATATGTAAGGACAACTCTTAGAGGGAAAAGACCTTTATTTGAATCATCTGTGGCAACTGCTGCTTGGCATGTGTACTGGAGTTCAATGGAATGGGTTGTAGTGAGGCTGGTAGGGGAAGGGGTGGGGTGGTAGAATGGAGCTGGTCTGCAGGTGGGGAGGTAGAGTGAAAAGATCAGGGGAAGGGCTGAGGTGGAGAGGAACGGGGGAGGGGTTGGGGGTGGGGTGGAGAGGAGTAGGATGGGTGAGGTCTAGAGGAGTCACAGTAAGGTGAGTAGGAAGGAGGATACTGAAAAGGATTGAAGTAAGGTAAGGGTAGGGATAGGGAAGATGGGTGGGCAAAGGAGGGTAGAGATTGGGAGGAAAGGGAATGGGAGGAATAGGGAATGAGTGAGGTCTAACAGGGAGAGGAGCTAAAGGGTTCAAGTCTTGGTTTGGGTCAGTATGAGGAGAAACCTCACAGTCCAGGTGGGATGACAGCATTTTCCTTGCTAGATTTCACTGAAGGAGTTAAACTAGAATGGTTTGGTTCCAAAGAAAGGAAGGTTTTCTTACTGGAGGGAATAGTTGATTCATCTATGAAATATGCCCATAAGTACCAGTATTTCTAATCTTTGGACTCTGTTTTTAATGGCTAACTTCAAATCTTTTAAGATCTTGAAGTCAAAAGAGCCATATTTTGGTCAGGTAAAAGATATGTCCATCCCTGCCTTACAAAGCTTTCTAGCTTCTTTCTTTGTCATCCAATTCTTCTTAGGCAAATTTGGATCATTCCAGCAATTTAAAAGTGTATATGGGGCTGAATCAGGAGGAATATTTCCTGATTTCCTTTGATGTGTTGCAGTATTTCCCATATTGTCTAGTCTGTATGTCCTAATTAAACTAGTTTGAGTATTGCTAAATTAGCAGCTTAAACAATGAAAAGTCCCTAAAACTTTAAAAAAAACCGGAGACACAAAGTTCTTCAATGTTATTGTGGAAGGCAATAAGAGGTTTAAAACAAAAGGCTAATGTAAGGAAACAGTAATTATAGCACAACAATAGTATCAATAATAAATGTGTATTGAGTGTAATGATTGTTGCTATTAATAATTAATAATAATATGTATTTGTTAAATAATATGCACTTATAATTACCAATGATGTTATTGTTAATTAATAATATGCATTTGTTATAATTATTATTAATAATTAACAACCATAAGCAAATATCAATAATAAGTAATAGCCATTAGCGATTAATAATGATGACTAATAATAGTTATTGAAAATTAATCATTATTGTTATTGATCATATTATTAATACTATTGTGTTCTAAAATTATTCCTTAATATTGCATGCAATTAATTTGATTTAATGTTGACTTTGTTCAAATTTAGAAATTTGGTCTTAATTTAAATTCAATATTATTAATAATCCTTTTATTTAAATGTATTCAATTTAATAGCATCATTTTAGATCACTAGTAGCAGTAGCAAAGGAATTCTTTTTTATTTTCCTGCAGTTTTAATTCTAGACGATGGGTGGTGCTATAAATGTGTGTAGAGTGGAAGGCTCTTGTGGGTAGACCTATCTAAGCAGTCAGATAAAGAGAAGGCAAAAAAAAAAGTCTTTTAAATGCTAAAGAAAGACTGGCAGTCTTCCTGGAAAGCTTCTTTTAAAATGCTAGTGAGGGCAGGCACTCCCCAGTAATGTGCTACCAGCAAAGTTTGAGGGTGGGGAAGGGAGAGAGAAAAATGCAGTTTTAAGCAAAAGAACACTTCCTCTTAGCCCAGGTTTAAGGACTGTTTGGGGGCAGGAGGGAGAAGGGAGAAGGGAAAGAAAAATGGAGTCAAATCCCTTCCCCTGGAACAGCCATGTTTTCAAAGTTGGAGGGTCAGGGAGTTCCGTTGGGCCCTAATGCACAGCCTGGAAGCCCAGGATTAATTTAATGAGTGACTCTGAACTGGTCCCTGCTACAGCAGCGGCTGGGGAACGTCAGGCAGACGCTGGGCTGGTAAAGAGCCGTTCAAGGGGTCCCCCACTCTGCACGGCACTAGGCTGAGAGAAGGAGCTCTAGGACCTTTCCTGCTGTTGGGTCCTAAAATCCACCCGATTCCTTATGGGCAAAAAGGCCCCTTCACCCCTATTCAAGCTGAAAGGAAAAAAATGGGGGGCGGTGGGGAGTGGGGGGGCGGAATGCCCCCAGGGAAGGAGTTTTTCTCACCAATCCAATGTGATCTGATGGGGGGGGGGGGGGGGGGAACAGCAGCCTGTTCCCTTTCTCTGAGATTCCTTTTGCATATGAAGGCAGGCCAGCCAACTGAAGCAGCTTCTATCTT
Organism: Monodelphis domestica; assembly: GCF_027887165.1. Taxonomy (NCBI): domain Eukaryota; kingdom Metazoa; phylum Chordata; class Mammalia; order Didelphimorphia; family Didelphidae; genus Monodelphis; species Monodelphis domestica. The sequence continues at coordinate 279,859,153 of NC_077233.1, read as the reverse complement.
ACTTACGCTTTACCTAAGACTCCAAACTTCTCTCAGAAGAAAATTAAGGTTCTAAAAAGTCCCTTCTGGCTCGCCAACTGGGATAATTAAAAATACTACTCCTTCTTGCTACCCAGAGAGATCTATTTTATAAAGTTTATTAGGAAGGGTAGACAGGCCTTCCTAAGTAACCTGGCAAGCCTGCCAGTGTCTTCTTACTCCCCCTCACCTGTCTGCTCTGTCTCTTCTCCCCATGCTTCTCCCTTGGTCTTCTCGGTCTCCCCCTCCCCAAACCTTAGCTTTCATTGACATGCAGAATGTCAAGAAGCAACTGTGGCATGTCAGGAATGTTTGCTAGACAGGCAAAGCTACTCAGGAAGGGGGAGGGGATGAGCTTCCTTGACACAGTATAGCCACATTCCAAAGCTCACAAGTTAAAGAGAGAATATTTCAAGTAGGCAGAAAGAAACCATTCAAATGCCATGAAATCACAGTCAGGATCACACAAGATTTGGCAGCTATCACATTAAAGGAGCAGAGGGCCTGGAATATAGTATTTCAGAAGGCAAATAAGCTAGAATTGCAACCAAGAATAACCTACCTAGCAAAACTGGATATAATCCTTTGGGGGGCCCATGAGGGGGGTGAATATTAAATGAAATAGAGGACTTTTGAGCTTTCCTGATGAAAAGACCAGAGCTGAGCAGAAAAGTTGGCCTTCAAGTACAAGACTCAAGAGAAACAAAAAAAAGATAAGCAAGAGAAATCTCTTTGGGAAAATGATACATATATCTACTAAGAACTTTATTGTCATTAGGATATTTAGGATTCTATATAGAAAAAGGATGTGGAAGTAAATTGATTATGTTGAGATGATATTAAAAAATGGATAGGCTAGAAGGGAGAAGGGAGAGGAAGAAGGGGGGAAATCATCTCACATAAAAGAGGTACACAGGAAGAGCTTTTATAGTGGAGAAGAAAATGGTTGTGGAGGGAGACACTTGAACCTCATTCACATCTAAGTTGGTTCAAAGGGAGAAAATATATACAAATACTCAGTTAGTAATAGAATGCTCTCTTACCCAACAGGAAAGTAGGAGGGGAAGAGGAAGCGGCAAAAGGAAGGGCAGATTAAAGAAAATAGTCAGAAGCAAAATAGACTTTAAAGGAGGGAAAAAATAAAAAGAGAAAGAAGGATAAAAAAGATAATAGGATGGAAGGAAGCACAGTAATCATAACTGTGAATGTGAATGGAGTGAACTCATTCAGAAAACAAAAGCAAACTACAGAATGGATTAGAAACCAGAATGCAACAATATTTTGTTTACAAGAAACATTTGAAGAATCAAGATGCACACTGAATAAAGGGAAGGGACTAGAGCAGAATCTATTATGCTTCAGCTGAAGTAAAAAAAAAAAAGCAGGAGTAACAATCATGATTTTAAACAAATAAACTGGACCTAACTAAATGGTTTAAGCAAGGAAACCACGTCTTGCAAAAAGGAACCATAAGCAAAATAAAGTCATTACTAAACACATATGTACCAAATGACATAGCATCCAGATTCTTAAAGAAAAAGTTAAATGAATTAAAGGAGGAAATATACAATAAAACTGTACCATTGGGAGACCTCAACTTTCTCCTCTCAGAACTAGATAAATCTAACCAAAAAAATTAAGGAGATGTATAGCATTGGAGGAATATGAATAGGAATAGAAAGGAGTATACCCTTTTTCTCAGCTTTATATGGCACCTTCACAAAAATTGGTTATATATTAAGGCATAAAAACCTCACATTCAGATGCAGAAAAGCAGAAATGTTAGATCCTTTCTGACCCTAATACAAGCTAACATTGTCCCAGTAATAATTATCCTTTGGATCTAGTCATTCACCAGTTCTAAACTTCTCTAGATCCCTGCCCTCTCATTTTACAATTTATAATACTGAGACTCAGAAAAGAAAAGTGACTTGCCTAAGGTTAAAAACCAGTTTAGCATATGGTTAATTGGAGTTGGGGAGGACTCAAGGGCTCAGACCAGCAGTGATTCAAGGAGGCACCTCAAGAAAGAACTAAGTATGTTTCTGGGAGAACTGATGCCATAGAAAAAATGCCACTAATATGCTGCAACCTCTATCTACCCTCATAAAAATTATTTTGGTCACAGCATTCTAGTTTTTAGGCCTATTTTCCTTTCATCTGAAGGGACCTAGGCCTTATTATAACCTGGAACAACTATTGTCTCCACGTGGGTATCACTTAGTATTGAGAAACTGCCCTTGGAGCAACATCAGTCAGTAAGCTTTCTATGGGTCAGGCACTGTTCCAAGCTTGGGGAATGCAAAAAAAGGCCAAGAGAATCCCTGCTCTCCAGGAGCTCACCCAGTCTAATGGGTAAGATAACAACTGTGTACAAGCAAGGTATATAGAGGATAATTTGGAGATAATCACAGGGAAGTCAGTAGCTTTATGAAGGTGGATCAAGAAAGTTCTTCCAGAAGAGATTTTAGCTAGAACTTGAAGGAAGCCAGAGAGACCAAGAGGTAGATAAGGAGGGAGAAAATAATATGTAAGAAAACTGGAAAGGCAGAAAGCAAATGGCAGTTCCCAAATTGCAAATGGCTTGTGTCTCAAAAATTCATTTATAAGTCCAATGTTTGTAACGTAAAATTTCTTGGTTCCATGAAAAGTAGTATTTAGTAAATAATAGTTTAGGTTTCTAGATTAGCTTCTAAAACCTCCTCCATCGATGATGTAGCTGAAATACGTGCCCTAATTCACAGCAGCCATAATTCTTACAGTAGTAATTTGATAGAGACTAAAAGTATAAGCAAATGAACTGGGAGAGAAGCTATTTAGGCGTCGTCCTTCTTACAGTGCGTCCAGCCGCCATTATATAGAGAGACAAGAGCTGGTCAGTCTGTGGGCATCTCCTCTCCCTTTTCTGGCCTTCGGACCCTTCATCTCTAAATTGAGGGGGCTGAAGGAGATGATCCCTTACAGCTTTCGAATCCTCTCCGTGTGGCCCGTCTACATTTTGTGTGGCTTCTAAGAGCCTTCCGCTGTGAAGGAGAAATGGATGAGGAAAAGAAGTGCTGCATCTTTCCAGTGAGTACAGTCGATGGACAACTTGAATTTTAGGTGGCTTGTTCGTCTCTCCCCCTGCCCCCACCCAGTCAGCAGGGCTTCAGACACACTCGTTTTCGGGGACTTGTGGCGGCTGCATCCCCGTGTGTGGATGGCTCCACTTGTGGACCGAGCTTGACTCAAGCCCATCTACAGCTCTGGGGACTGAGCTCCCATTCAAGCAGATAACACGGCCGGTGAACTCTGAAGTGGTGCTTACGTCCAGCAGGCGGCGCGCCGAGGCAGGGGAGCCTCCGCTCCTTACGGCCCGCTGCCGCCTGCTTCCCCTCGCCAGGTATTTCGAGGTGCTGAGCATGTCCCAGCCCAGGAGAAGGGGGGGGGGGGGTAAAACTGGTATTTGGCGCGCTTGATCCGAAACAGGGGAACCTCTGTGCTCCCCGGCTGTGAAGCCACTGTTTTGGCCAGCCAAGCTTCCCTGACGACAGGATTCACAAGAAGGGCCTGCAGGGGCTCCGGCTTAGTAGCACGCGGTCAGCTTAGATTTGCAGCAGAGCTTTGGGGAGCAGGCAGAGGGGCACGCGGAGGTGTGCGAGGGGCCGGAGCAGGGAAGCCCGACGCCAAGCAGCTTTCTAGGTCCTCTTATTGTGCCGAAATCTAATTGTCGATCACAAACTACATCCGCAAAGTAGGGCGCGGGGGGTGCTGCCCAGGCACACCCTATCCAGGATCCTTCACCTTGTCCGCCCTGCAGGGCGCTGCGGGACACCGCGGGACCAGGGCGGGGCTTGGAGAGCATCACTGATGTTACAGTGACACAGCGGCGCAGAGCAGAGGGCAGCTTCGTGCGGGGCGGCCCTGCGCAAACGTGGCTTGGGCAATAACTGGGCGGCGAGAGCTGCATTCCTGTGAGGCGCGGACTGTGAGTAATGCATCGGAGTGCCTCCAGTTGAGTCACGGGCAAACTCTCTCTTCCTGACCGGCCTGGTAGATTGTCAAGCTAGACATTTATTTACTTTTTTAATCCCTGATTAAAACATGCGACAATCAGTAAGGGAAGCTGGGAAAGTTAGTGCCAGAGAGAGAAATCAGTGAGCCGAAACAACGCTCGATGTTGCAGCCAAATTCTCGTTTCTCCTTTGTTGCAGGGCAGGTTTATAAGCGCTCATCGACAAGAGCGCAGAAATTAGAAGCCCTCCGAGAATGCCAGAGTGGCAGCGGCAAGGTCGCCAGACCCGGCTAAACGAGGGTGGGTGTAAGGTGCATCCCAGGTGTTTGGGTGGTTGGAGAGCAGGGCGGTGTGCTGGGAAGAGCGTGCTCTGGAGTCCTGGTTTAGGTGTGTGTTCGCTTGCTGCCTGGGGAGTGACTTCATGTTTCTGCGCCGTACTTCCTTCTATAAAAAACAGCAGTGCTTATACTACCTGTCTTACAGGGTCGTTGTGAGCAGAGTACTTTGTAAATCTCAAAGGATTACATCAATACGAATTATGATGATCACACGTGATAAGCCCATGGCGGAGGAGTAGATGGCAGACAGAGTCTAACTAGCACAGAAGGGCCAGAGCTTTTATCTAGGTCCTTGGCAACCCAGGATCTGCGTTTTTCTCTGCTGGCAGTCCTGCCCCAAGTTCCATACTGTTTGCCTTCCTCCAAGTCCCAAACCCATAGGCAGCTGCCTCTGTCCCCTCCTTAAGCCCTTCTAGCGGATGCTCGGTCCCTGAAGCACAGGAACATCTGGGATGGAGGAGCCCCTGCCCCCTCGGCAAGAACCAGGGACCGTCTGGGCGCCACATTCTGAGCCAAGCGTCCTTATGGACCCCGCACCAAACCTCTGGGGACTAGACTCTGCCTTTCCCATCATCCCTTTCCCACTGTACTGAACGGTGTGAACCACGTAGGACACAATGGATGTGCAAGTGGCTGAAGAATCCTGAAGCCTCCCTGCATGCCTCCCAAGTTCTCCTCAGCCTCGCTCCTTTCTCCTCTGGCACTCTCCCCTACCCCAGTGGGGTTCTCTGGGAGGAGGCCTGTCCTGGGGTCTGCGCCCTCTCCGGGATTCATGTCCTGTGATTTTAGTCCTGGCGCCTACTTGTCCCAGGCAGAAGGATGGGGAGCTAGAACTGGGAGCGAGAAAAGGGGTCACAGCTTTGAGGACAGGCGAGCCAGAGGAGTCTGAAAACGAAACGGTGGTCTAGTCTCCTGCCCACCCAGATGCTTAGAGCTTGCCTCAGGGCGCCGATTACCTCCAGCTCAGAGAATATCCAAGAAACCCCGGTGAACCAGCCTCGTATGATGACATGTGCCTGGGCCCTGGAGTCCATCCCAGGGCCTGAATCCTCCTCTGCTGTTTGCCTGGGCAGGTCCTTTAACTCCTCCGAGCCTCCGTTTCATCAGCTTTAGATGACCCAAAGCCCCTTCCAGCTCTAAAGGGTTCCCGGCCTTTCCTCTCAGTTCTGACATGACTTGCCTCCAAGCGTAGCTTTGATACATTCCTCCCCGCCACCACGCGTCATACCTCAGAGCGCTTTTGACCCCGAGGCCTTCTCCCACTCCCCACTTTCGAATCTTCAACTTCCGATCCTCTGCTCTGTCTGATTTCTCTTCTCCTGGTCCATGACTGCTCCTAGTTAGTGGAGAAAACAGCAAAATCAAGCTGACGTCTTATCGCACATATTTCAGGCACACAAGCTCGCCCAGCGGGCCTCCAGGACTGCCACTTCAGTCAGTCAGTCATACTGGACGGCGGCCCGCCAGGGCTGTGAGGTGCTCGGTTCCGAGCCCCCGGTTTAAAGAGGACATTCATAAACTAAAGCATTTCTAGTGGTCTGTGTCACCTAAGGATCAATTGAAGGAACTGGACATATTTGGCCTTCTTTAGAGGCCTGAAGGGGGGGGGGGAGCAACATGACGGCTGTCATTAAATATTGGAAGGACCCTCATGGGAAGAAGGGATAGAGTTGTTTGGTTTGGCCCAAAAGGGCTGCACTCAGAGCATGGGTGGAAGTTATAAAGAAGCTAATCTAGACTTTGTCTCAGAAAAACTTCCTAACAATTAGAGTTTACCAAAATGTGGCATAAGCTGTCTCAAGAGGTGGTCCTCGTCCTTGGAGGTTTGCCTTCCTCATCCTGTAAAACCGACGTGTTTCTCCCAAGTACAGACTTTGTGCTTATTCCTATTGAAGTTGAGTGCAGTGCTAATGATTTATCTCCTTGTTTCAGCCTATCAAGATTTGTGGATCCCGACTCAATCACCCAGGACATTAGCTATCCCTCCCTCCCAAGTCACTGATGAAATGTTAGGCCTTAATGAATCCAGCCTGCCTCTTTGTAACCACGGCTTCCCTATTTTGATGTTAACATCTTAACAGCCATTTCTTTAATGATCCTGTCTGGAATTTTCACAGGAATGAAAGTCCTTCACTGACCTGTCGTTTACAAATTCTCTTCCCTTAAAAAATGGGGACATTTGCCTATGTCTCATCTCATAGTACTCTCTCACTTTATATGATCTTCCATATATTGTTGGAACTGGCTCAGTAGTCACATCTGCCACAGGTAGTCCTCTAGGACCCAGAATTGTAGCTCTTCTCTGAACCAGGTGACTTGGATTCATTAAAAACAACTCGATGATTCTTTACATCTCCTTACTTATCTTGAGAATCAGTTGGTAGCAAAGTTGCCCTCTGAAGAAAAAAAACAAAGTATAGCTGGGACCAGAATCCTTCCTTTGTGCCATCAAATGTGCTTCTCTCCCCAATCCTAAAAAAAAAAGGTATTCCTTTCATATGAGTGGTAGTAAATAGGTGGCATAGAAGAGCAGATGCTTTACCTGGAGTCAGAAAAACATGTGTGAGTCCTGCCTCAAACATTTACTGTCTGTGTGACCCTAAGGAAATCACTGAATCTCTCTGGTTTTTGTGAGGTGAGGGCCAATGTATGAAACATCCTAAAGCACCCCATAAAAGTGAAATATTATTCTCGCTTATTCAGTGAATTCTCTCTCTCTCTCTGTCTCTCTGCCTCTGTCTCTGTCTCTGTCTCTGTCTCTGTCTCTCTCTCTCTCTCTCTCTCTCTCTCTCTCTCTCTCTCTCTCTCTCTCTGTGTGTGTGTCTCTCTCTTCTTCCCTCCTTCCCTCTCCTCCCACTTCCTCCTCCTCCCTTTCTCTGTCTCCCTCCCCTTAATTCCTTCAGTCATTTACATTTCCTTTTTACCTAATCTCTCCTCAAACCCTTGCAATCTAGCCTCTCTCTCTCTCTACTACCAGTAGGTTCTGTAGAACCTACCCTCCCTAAATTTACCAGTCACCTCCTAGCTGCCAGATCCAGTGGTCTTTTCTTTAGGCCTTCTCCTCCTGAACCTTGGACACTATTGCTCCACCCCCTTCTCTTCTCTCCGACTCAGCTTCAGAGATTAAACTCTTGTCCTTCTACTCTTTCCTCTGATTGCTCTTTTTGGATGTCCTTTACTATTTCCTCATCTCCTTCCTTACTGATTAGTATGTGTGTTTCCCAGGAGTATGACCCTGTCTTGGCAATATCATTTACTCTTCTTCTCAGAGCTTCCCAAAAGGTCTGAGCACCCTCATCCTGTCCTACCTCCAAATTGTCCTTCGTTCCCCATGAAGAGAACCTTATCTGTGATCTGCTTGGGTCACGTCTTAAAAATCCCGGCCCTGGTGTTTTCCATGAACTGGAGTCATCGTGAAGATAAAGTAAATTGATGGATATGAAAACAATTTGCAAAGCAACAACTATGTATTAAATTCAAATATCTACTAACGCAACTTTCTACTCAGTGAAAACACTAGCACTGAGGATATATGAACAAACCTGCCCTCAAAGAGTTTCTCTTACATTCTTTTTTTTTCTTTAAACCCTCCCCTTCCATCTTGGAGCCAATACACAGTATTGACTCCAAGGCAGAAGAGTGGTCAGGGCTAGGCCATGGGGGTCAAGTGACTGGCCCAGGGTCACCCAACTGGGACGTGTCTGAGGCCAGATTTGAACCCAGGACCTCCCATCTCTAGGCCTGACTCTCCATCCACTGAGCGACCCAGCTGCCCCCTCTCTTACATTCTAATTGCAACATACGTAAGTGAATAGAAAGACATTTCAGGGGGCAGAAAACATTAACAAGTGGAAGAGAGACCAGGAAAGACACCTCAGCTAAAGCTCGGTGTTTTCAGAGTGGCAATGAGGAGAGGACGCAGCCCAGGGAATGTAGTGTGTACCTCGCAGTGCCATGTCCCTAGCACGGTGTGCTTTCAGGTGGAAGTTAAGGCAGGTGATTTTCGGTCCGTCAGTTAGCAAGCAAGTGCCCAGGCCTCTGACTCGGGAGGCTCTAGTGAGGTCCGAGGACACGGGATGGGTTCCAGCTCTGCCATCTGCTGCCTTTGCGACTTTGGGCAAATCACTTAACCTCGGTGGGCTTCAGTCTCTCTCTAAAATAAGAGGGTTCTATCCCATAGCCTTTAAGGTGCATTGGAGGCTATGCGTCTATTAAGATGCTTTGAGGCTCTTGTTGATATGAGTACATTGTTACGCATTACGGACATTGAAGACTCACCAAAGGGCAGCTGGAGGTCCTGGGTTCCAATCTGGCCTCAGACGCTTCCCAGCGGGGTGACCCTGGGCCAGTCACTTCACCCCATGGCCTGGCCCTGACCGCTCCCCCGCCTTGCAGCTAGTACCCAGTGTAGATTCTGATAGAAGGTGACGGACAGAAGAGTTGAACTCCTGTAACCAAAGGAAGCCTTCTGTCCTTTCCCAGAGAGGCCGCAGGACGCCGCGGACTTTTGTCTGCCTTTCGCCTGAACTCAAAGAGGGGCTCCCTGTGGGGAGGACAGTGGCAGCCTGTGCTTAGAACGAGAAGAGGTTTGCCAGGGGGAGCCCCCATGTAGGAGGCGCTTGCTGCCCCCAGGCCCAGGGGGCGCCGAGGAGCACAGGGAGTCCGAGATCCTAGGGAGGACGAGCCTTGGGGAATCTCTCAAAGGCCTTCCGTGGTCCAGAGAGGGGCGCGTCTGGGAGAAAGGACAGCACGTCCGTTCCTGGGCTGGGGGCGGCTCTTTGGAAAGAGCGGAGCCCAGACTCCTAGTGGGGATGGGGCTAGAAAGAGAATTTAAATGCCAAGCAAGAATGTGGGGCCGATCCTGCCTCCGGGTGCTGAGACCTTTGGGGAGCTTTGAGGAGAGTGACTGAGGCTGAAGCTCGCCAGCAGATGGCTGGGGACGGAGCCTGAACACCAACACGGACCGCGGCATGCCCGGTGGAGGGAGGGAAGGGGGTCCTTGAAGCCCAGGAGTGACGCCTAGAGTGACAAATACGGTCTCCTAAAAAAAGAAAAATCACCTCAGGGCCTGCGTAGAATGGATGGGACGGGGCAGTCAGCATGCTACCCCAGCCGTGTGATGGAGCCCATCCAGGAGAAGTCACCCAGGCGGGAACCCTGGGTCTGGCCAAGCAGGGGTCTGTGGGCCGATGAGTGGGAGGCCGCCCCCCATACTAGGAGCGTGCAGAGTTGGGGGGTCTGCTTTGAACACGCCGAGCTTGGGACGGCCGTGTCTTAGGGGCAGTCAGCGGTGCGTGACTACAGCGAGGGAGAGACACTGGCCTGGATGCACAGATCTGCCCATCACTTGGACAGAGAGGATCGCTGCACCCATAAAGGCAGAGAAAGTGGAGGCGAGAGCCAGGGCGCAGTTGGCAGGCAACTGCTGGTAGTAGGCACGCCTTAGAGAGCCCGCAGAGAGACAAGAAGGGCAAAGAGTGAGAAAGGACCACTAGGCGTGATCTCAAAGGTCTGTCGGAAGTGATGCGTTGTAAAGCGAGGAGCAGAGTCAGAAAGAGCACCATAAGGAACGATGGCAGAGTGGCAGACAGCAGGGCACCCCAGCTTTTCCCAGAACTCCGAGAAAAAGTCCAGCTGAGTCATTTGTCCAGCCCAGATCAGCACAGGAGACAGATAGGTGTACAAACACTGATGGGAGGGGAGGGGAACCCAGTGCCCGCCCCCAGGGACAAGCTGTGTAGCAGAACAAGAAGAGATCCCACTCCCACAACTGTACGAGGCGTTGCAGCGAGAACAGGTACCGATTAGATCTTTGGCACCAACTACCCAGCTCTAGGTCAGAGAGTCAGGGTAGACTGAGGATGGGGCTTGGACTCAGGGGTGGCATTCCCAAGCAGGGAATTCCTGCACAACCTGTCAAAAAAGGAGGAAGCTCAAAAGCACACAATTGTTGTGTGGCTCAGATCCTATGGGTAGAGCAGAGTCTTAGCTCCACCTTCTAGCACAATCTGAAGCCTGCAGAGGAATAACCAGAGCAGAAATCCCAAAACAAAAGGTAGCCTACAGTGTGGGGAGCTTCCCAGGCGGCTGAATGAATCAACAGATTATATTATTGCTCAGACCAAAACCAAGGTCAGTAACTTACAGAGCCCAGACAAGAGGGGCAGCAGTCAGGTGTTGCTCTAATCATACCCCTTTAGGAGGACTGAAAGCATGCAGCTCTTCAGTTTAAACTTGTTCCTTGGAGCATGGAATCCCCACACTCAAATACCCTGAGAAAACAGCAGCGGAACTAGACCAGACCTTTCATCCAGAAGTCACAGAGCCCATCTCTAATTCAAGTTCAAAGTCAGAAACTAGGCTGGGAAAATGGTGAAACAAAAAAAAATAACTATAAAAAGCTATTACGATAACAAGGATACTCAAAACACTGAAGAGAGTGACCAAAACACCTATTTGCAAAGCTTCAAAGAAAAGCAGATTGGGCAAAAATTCAGCTAGAATTCCTGGGAGAGAATAAAGCAAAGGTTATGGAAAAGAAATGAGAGTTTGGAAGAAAGAATCAGAAAAGGGTCAACAGCTTGGCTCAAGAGGTAAAAAACTTTGTCCAAGCAAGAAACCTCTTGAAAATTAGACTGTACCAAATAGCAGCCGACGACTCCTGTTTTAAAAGAAAACCAAAGGTAAAGTATCTCATTACAAAAACAACCGACCTTGAAAACATAATTACAGAGCCCAGACAAGAGGGGCAGCAGTCAGGTGTTGCTCTAATCATACCCCTTTAGGAGGACTGAAAGCATGCAGCTCTTCAGTTTAAACTTGTTCCTTGGAGCATGGAATCCCCACACTCAAATACCCTGAGAAAACAGCAGCAAATTTAAGAATCATCAGACTACCTGAATGCCTTGACCAAAAGAGAGCCTAGGCATCACATTTCAGGAAAACTTAAGAGAAAACTGCTCAAATTTCTTAGGCAAAATAGAAAAGAAAAGAATCCACCGTCACCTTTTGAAATAAACCCCAAAATGAAAACTCCCAGGAATATCCTAGCCAAAATCTAGAGCTTCTGGAAGTTTCAAAATAAAAATACTAGAAGCAGCCCAAAGAAAAAATCAAATACCAAGGAGGCACAGTCAGAATTACACATAATTTAGCAGCTTTCATTATAAAGGAGCAAAAAGCTCATATATGTATGTATATATATATATATATATAATATGGTATTCCAGAAGGCAAAGAATATAGGCTTCCAGCCAAGAATAATTTGTCCAGCCAAACAGTATGATTTTACAAGGGGTGGGGAGATGGAGGGAATAGACCTTTAATGAAAAAGACTTCCAAGCATTCCTGAATGAAAAGAATAAAGCTGTGTAGAAACTCTGAAGTTCAAAGACAGAAGGGAAACATAAAAAGGTAAACATAAATTAACAATAATTAAAAAGTAAATAAAGTTAAATTGCTTATGGTCTAATACGGGGAAATGATGTGTCCCCTCTGATCCCTGTCATGGATGATGAAGAGCCTGGAGCTGGTTCTGTTATGTATTGATGGTCTGAATGGAGAAGGGAAGATGATTACATTGGAGAACAGAAAGGAAAGTTATAAAAAAAATCACCTCACATTATTAGGGTATACAAGTAGACTCTAGACAGGAAAGAGTAGATGGGAGAGGCAGTTGGACCCGGCTCAGTGGATAGAGAGCCAGGCCTGGAGACAGGAGGCCCTCGGTTCATATATATAATTTTTTAGAAAGGAAAACAATCTGGAAAGACTGGAGTACCATTATCTATGCAGTGAACAAGTATAATTCCAGAGGACTGATGATGAAACATGGTACCCACCTTTTGACAGAGAGAAATGAATACTGAAGAAGCAGAATAAAATGTGCATTTTGGGACACAGCCAACGTGGGCATTTGTTTCACTTTGCTTGTTTGTTATAAGGGTTTTGTTTTGTTTTCTCCATCAGGGGCAGAATATGAAGAGGGATACAGTAGCCAATAAGATAAAAAGGAAGGAAGGAAGGAAGAAAAAAAGAAAGGAAGGAAGGAAGAAAAGAGGGTCATTAGAAACATCTTTTTTTTTTTTAATGCCAAGAATAGAAGGAAGGCCTGAAAGAAACACAAATAAGCAGGATGGCTTTGAAAGCTATAGAAGTAATTTTAAGCAAGCTGTACATAACAGAGATCTTATAGTTTCATGTGTAATCCTTTTTTTCCTGTTTTGTATATATAGAAATACTATTCCTTTTATTTTCTAAGTTCAGAATAAAAACATTTTAAGAAGAGAAAAAATGTTATTAAGATTATATAATTAAGATATCATTGTTATATCCCAAGGAGGTCATTGATAGAAAGAAAAGTGCCTTTATACACCAAAATATTTATAGCAACACTTTTTTGTGGCAGCAAAAAACTAAAAACACAATAGATGCCTGTTGATTGAGTAATGGCTAAAAAAAAGTTGTGGTACATGAATGTAATGGAATATTGCTGTGGTATAAGAAATGGCAATATGATGATTATGGGAAACATGTGGAAAGACTTATGTAAACTGAAATGGATTAAGCCGGAAAAACTCTCTCCAGATATATCTATATGCAGATCTATCCATAGACATATGTACTTCTATATCACGACAATGTGAGAACACGAACAACAAAGCAAGTGAAAGTTAATGTTTCACAATTATTAACAACAAGTTTGGTCCCAAAGAAAATACCTTTGCTACCATTACATAAATTGCCAAATTTTAAAAATATATTCATTGGTTTGCCTAACTTTTTTCTCTTGTTCTTTTTCATTTAAAAAGCCAAACCAACTCAGTTATGAGACAACTTCCTGATGGCAAGGGGGAAGGAGGAGGAATGATACAAGGGCAGACTTGGGCAATGTGAAAACCAAAGATACAAATAGAAAAATTTTTAACAAGATTATTGTTCTCTTTGGTAAGAGCCAAAGGTTGCCAGAGTAGTGTATAATGTAGCTAATATGGTTCCCTCAAGCAATCAAGGGAGGGACAGAGGTAGCAGTCTGGGAGGGAATTGAAGGGTAGAGGCACTGGGGGTCATAGTGAAAAGGTAGAACAGAGGTAAGGACCATTAGGCATAGGGAAGGACATAATAGTAAAAGATTATGATCAGATAAAGGAAGTGGAATGCTTTGGGGTGCTGTCAAGGTCAGTGGGGAGTAGAAAGCTGGCAGTGTCTCCCTGACATTTTACTAGGAACTTAAAACATTCCAACAAATCCACTGTTCTTGTGGACAAGAGGATATGTAGGAAGGGGAAAATAAAGGAAACTTGGAGTCACAGAGAGTCTCTACTTCTTACCATGTTACAATTTACTCTTCAGGGGCAGCCAGCTAGGTGCTCAGTGGGTAGAGAGCCAGGCCCCGAGGTGGGAGGTCCTGGGTTCAAATGTGACCCTAGATTCTTCCTAGCTGTGGTCATTTGCCTAGGCCCTTGCCACTCTTCTGTCTTAGAATTGATACTAAGACAGAAGGTAGAGGATTAAAAAATGAAATAAAATGAAACATGCGCTTCAGGGATACCTTATATCTAAGAGTGAAAAGTACACTAATATTTTTGGCAGGCTGATGAATTTTTTTTTGAGTAGATAGGCTGCTATAAAAATGTCCCTTTCTTCCCCTCCTAAAAGCTGTATTGGTAATGACTAGGTATTATCCATATTCCTTAGGAACTGAACAGGACCTGTAGAGCTATGCAGCAGAGGATTGTGGAACTCATCTCCAGGGTTTCTAATGAAGAGGTCACCGAGGAATTGCTACATGTGAACGATGACTTAAATAACGTCTTCCTCAGATATGAGAGGTGAGGATTTTTTTTTCCCTCTGAAAAGATTGTTGGCATAATATCTTAGGGATTTTCTCATAAACAAAGGGGGAGAGAGATTAGAAATGGAAAATACTCATTAGAGATGCTAATTTGTCACCAGATGACAGGTGAAATGCATCTTATTCTCCTGGGAATTGAGCCACAGGAAATTGATATGCAGAATTAGTGTTTGCCCTTTATACCCGCCATTAGGTTTCTGTTCACTTTTCTCTCTTTCCTTCTCCTTCCACCTGGCTCGCCTCTTTCCTTACCACCCCTACCCTCCACCCAGGTTTAGGGAATTCGGTAGGACACAGGGCTTTTGCAACTTCTAAGTTCCTCTCTTAGGTATTGAACCCTTTAGAAACTTGAGAGGGCTAAAAATCACTACTGAGAAAAAGGATTGGCTTCTAAATGCTAGTTTGTCTGGACACGTCTGGACATTCAGTCATTGAGAGTAATAAAATTCTGCCTTTGGAAAAGAAAGCATAAGAGAAGGGAAGAGGGGAAAAAAAGAGAAAGAAAGACGAGCACAAGCCCTGTCAGATGCCTTTGGGTTGCTTTTACTTATTAACCCTTTCTTTGTGATAAAAAAGAATTCAGTTGGGACAGGGGGATATCAGGAAACAGCTACGATGTAAAAAACAAAAGACATTTACAAAACAATTTTTTTGAGATGTGAATACACCTTCGAGAGCTTTATTTTTATTCATTTTTTATAACAAACAATCAAAAGAATTACACAAGTATATTTACAGTACAAAACAATTTTTTTAAAGAAAAAGAAAGTAGTGTTAGGGTCCAGGTATTCGCCCACCACCAAGGAAGACCCGTAGACAATGCAATCAGGCAAAAGGGTCATTTATTATGGGACTGGTGCGCACCAGTGGAAACTGCCACCAGAGTTCCGATTATCCTCCTGAATGTTGGGACTTGTATACTCTTCAGCATGTATGGCCCCCCAGTCCTTTATCTGGGACATACTATCCTTGAAACTTTGACATGTTCATGTTGCTGGGGTCTGCTTGGCCCCTAACTTCTTATCGGGTACATACCAGCTGCTGGGGCTTTGACATATTTATGTTTCTGAAGTTCCAAGGACGGGCAGCTCCTTGCTCAGGCCTCCCTCAGTAGATACTCCATTTTCGTGCTTTCCTAATTCTACCCAACATAGCTGGATACTGGCAACAAATTAGAAAAATCCCTCTTCTCCTCGAGAGGCCTCACTTGGAAAAAGAAAAAAAAAACACTTTAAAATTCACAGACATGGGTTTAAGTAAAAGATGTGGTGTCACGTACTGTTGTGATGGCCTCCCCGACTTGTCTGTAGTCTTCTAGCATCCTAAACATTTAGAACTAGAAGAGGTGTAGTCCTCATCTAGTTCTGGGGTCCAGAGAATGTGGATCGATTTCAGAGCATCTGTGAACTTGGGTGGGGGTGGAATTACATCTTTCTAGTCACTACCGTGTGGTCTCCTTTGTATTTTGTTTGCACATTAAAACCATGATTCTTAGAGGGGGTCCATGGGCTGCCCCAGACCTTGGTGTAAAAAAAATTAGGTTGAACTCTAGTTGAACCCATTCATTTTCTAGGTGTTAAGAGGCTAAGCAAGTGCTCTGGGTCTTCTAGTCATCCTATGGAAATCAGCCAGCATAGAATGAGAACAAGGGGCATCAGAACAGTGGGATGAGCGCTGCCCTCGGTGTTAAAGGCCTCGGGGTCTCACTCCCTGTGTGGCCTCTTGTTGTTCAGCCTTTTTTCAGTCATGTCCAGCTCTTCATAAGCCCATTTGGGGTTTTCATGGCAAAGATACTGGAGTGATTTTGACATTTCCTTCTCCAACCCATTTGACAGGTGAGGAAACTGAGGCAAACAGGGTTACACACAGCTACGGAGTGTCTGGGGCTAGTTTTGAAATGAGGTCTTACTGACTCCAGGCCCAGCACTCAGTCTAACGATGCCACCTGGTTAAAATCATTTCTCTTCTCCGGGCCTCAGTTTCTTTACTTTTAAAATTAAAGTGTGACCCTGGACTAGCACCCAGATCTCTAGCGACGGGATGACTGGTCCTGCCACTGCTGTTGCCTAGAGTAGATTAGAGCAGCGACACTGGGCTGCAGGCCTGCCGGGTGCTCCAGGAGCATTGACTCATTACGCTCCGAGCGCACCCGCTTCCCAGGAGCTCAGCATCTCTTAGTGGTGGCAGTTTTGATAAACGTGTTCGTCTCCCCAGCACTACAGCGTGTTAGCGGGGGGTTCACAGACACAGAGACCTGCCCTCCGTGTTTGAATGCTCTTCTGTGCCTGCCACGGGCACTTCATAAAGAAGCAGCAGAACAAAGGAGAGGAATCCGCAGTCCCCGCCGAGTGTCTGGGACGGCACTGCTCCTTACCAGACACCAAGTGGTTCCGTTCCTTTGTCATTGACGTTTTATTATCTCCCCCTGCTGTATCCACACCCAAGGGGGTTTAACCCCCCTCACGGTCCTAGGGCACTTTTCTGACTTCATCAGAGATTGGGGCCACCTTGTTCTAAGGAATTACCCACTTTGGTTTTGTTTTTTAACTATTTCTTTCTCCACCGAGAATGTTATAAGAACAGACACTCAGTATAAGAAATTATCCAGTCTGAAGTTACTCAGTGGCTCAGTGGTTTGAGAGCCAGGCCTAGAGACGGGAGGTCCTGGGTTCAAATCTGGCCTCAGACACTTCCCAGCTGTGTGACCCTGGGCAAGTCACTTCACCCCCATTGCCTAGCCCTTACTGCTCTTCTGCCTCAGAACCGATACATAGTATGGATTCTATGATGGAAGATTAGGTGTGAAAAAGAAAAAGAAAAAATTGACATTTCCATTCTTTTCTGTAAAAATGAAGATTTAAAGGAAAACATGAGTTTTCTGACATTCATAAGTGTAGGAAAGAAGTCACAACAGGATGATGACAGCCCAACTTTAAAATAACTCAGAGAGACCTTTTTCTCCCCGGGAGTCAGCCACAGAGAGCTAAGGAAAAAAAGGAAAAAGAGGTAGAAAGGCACGGTTCCTTTTCTCAGACCCAGAAGCATCTGGTACAGAGCTTTTAAGCTATTACATTTCTGCTCTCTTTGTTTTCTGTTTAACTATACTTTTTTTAATCCTTACCTTCCATCTTAGAACCAACATTGGTTCCAAAGCTGAAGCGCAGTAAGGGCTAGGCAGCGGGGTTTAAGTGACTGAGGTCAGATTTGAACCCAGGACCTCCCATCTCTAGACCTGGCTCTCCATCCACTACACGTGCACACGCATACACACAAAGCTGACCTCTTATTAAACAAGTTGGCATGAGGATGATTTGGTTGTGCATCAGTACAGGTATGATTCTGTAGCTAACCGGAGCCAAAACAATCTCAGGCAGCTTGTCAGGAATGACAGCTTCCTGTTAGGAAAGCCCAGTCGCTGCTGGAGTGCTGGCCCCAGAGCTTGTCTCTTCTCTTCCTTGTGGTCCCAAGCATTTCCTCCGGGAGGTGCAGGAAGTGGCGCCCAAAGGTCCTTGTCTTTATCCAGTGCCTTCCTCGTTGGACCTGGGAGCAGAGTGGTGTGTGGTCCAGGCGTTGCTAACGATTCCTTAGAGAGTCCTGTGGTGCAGGGAGGGGCCCAGGATGATTACCCGGATTTTGTAGACAGGAAGAGGCAGCCGAGGCTAACAACGTCGTTGAAATGGCGGGTGTTGCTCATAACAGACTCATTTTACACGCCGCCCCCCCGAAATACCCCGCAGGACGGTGTCAGAGTCTGCATCTGTTTGCTCGGGATGCCTTCTCTCTGTCTCCCTCCCCCACGCAGGGGAAGGCCTAGACGGTTGTTGTCTGTGTGCTATCTCCAGGCAGCTGGGAGGGTCCTCCCCCCTAAACTTGAGCAGCGCATGGACACTGATGGCTCTCCTCCTTTGTTCCCTCTCACCCCCCAGGTTTGAACGGTACAGGTCAGGTCGCTCTGCTCAAACTACCACCAACGGGGTAAGTACCATTTCAGAACCTCGTCCGTGGGGGCCGCTTCTGCCTCCGTCGCGCCTCGGGGGGCCTCTTTCTCCCCCTTGGAGGGGCTTGGGGTCAGTGAGGCTGCCAGTATCATTGGGGAGACTTAGTTAATGGAGCTCAAATAGGAGACATTATTTGCAAGAAGCAAAGATGGGCTGGGCTGGCCTGGGGCAGCATAGAAGGCAGGGGAAGGCTGTTCTGAAATGTGGGGGGGCAAACCCATTGCACCAGCCAAGTCTCAGGCTGGAACACCTCCAACGTCGTTTCAGCCTCACAGAGTTCCTGTTCTAGCTCAGGAGCTGGCAACAACCGGAGGCCAACCCTGCTTGTCCTTGAGTGGCTTCCTGGTGGGGACCCGCTCTCCTGGCCAACAGATGTTGGTTCTCTGGGGGACTGGCAGGAGAGAGTAACCTGCAGCCCTCCGTGTATCTAGAGCCAGGCGGGGATGCTGGTGGCTACCACCTGGAAGCCATTAAAGTCTGAAGGCTACTGGAAGATGGCGTGCCTGCTGTAGGGGATGGTTTGTGCTGATCTGGCTTATTCCTTGCCTGTTCCACGAGCACTGTGCACTCAGACGCTCACTGCCTCTAATATCCTGACAGGTCCTGAATGAAGTCACTGAAGATAACTTAATAGATCTGGGTCCAGGCTCTCCAGCTGTAGTGAGTCCGATGGTGGCTAACACAGCGCCACCATCTTCACTTTCCTCACAACTGGCAGGCCTGGGTACGTATGGCCTTGAATGGCTTTCTCAGGTCCTCAGGCCCATCATACCCCATTAGAAACCAGGCCTTCTTCTCCACTGAATGTATGCAAGGCCCAGGTTTCTAGACGTCTGCCACCTTTTCTTTCCAGGGGGAAGACCATGGGCATCGTTGTTTTTCTGCACCCGTGGTAGAGTTTGTTTTTGAAAGCATTTATGGCCTACCCATCTGTAGCTCACCAGTCCCATAGCAACTTCCCAGATCCTATACAGTTTGTATCAACGAGTCTCCTTTAAACGTTTAATTAGATTGTAGCTACCCCAAATTTAAATAACTCACTAAATTATAGGATTCACTCATCATAAAATAGTGAGAATGGTGACTACTTTTATTTTGCATAATGGCAAGGTTTTATGGAAAGCAAGGGAACCTACTCAGATTTGCCCTTCCTGGGAAATAATATAAAGCATATGTAGATATTTCCTCCCTGGTTACAGCACTCCACTATGGTGAACTTCGAGAGCTAGCTTTTAGCCATTATATAATGTACAGGTTGCTACCATGTCGTGACAAAAAGTCTTCTAATTGAACTAGTGACTCAGAAGTAAGTAACACAAAATAAATTGGGGCACATGTTCATGGGCACATAGTGACTAAGTAAGAAACAGCTGCCTTTCCTCCACTCAGCAGCTGAAAATAAATAGCCCTCCTCACTTGAAACCATCAGGGAAAAGAGACTGAGCAATCGGCAGGTCATACCTTTTGTAGGTTCTCTCTCTTCCCACTCAACCACTCCTGCAGCCAATTAGAAGACGTCATTATCACATACTACCAACCTCTGGGTCACCATGACCAGAAACTAGTTCCCAAAGTCCCTCCTGCTGGATTGAAATGAGGCAGAGAATATCTGTGCCTGCTCTGTAAAATCCTCCAAGATGGACAAATCTGAGCATGCTCCCTCTGCTGCATAATTCCTGATAGATGAAAATAAGTCCCTACACTCTTTTATTACTCCATTCTTTTCTTCACCTCTCCCATTACCTGTCACATAATTTGGGGGGCCTCCGTATCCTGATCTATAAAGTGAGGAGTATAGCCTAGATGACTTCTAAGATCCCTTCTTGCTCTAAATCTGTGATTCCCTGGTCCTTCCTGATGGTCTTTCCCTCCCTTTGTTACTACAAATTGAGTCTTTCCCACTCACACACAGATCGGGAATTGAAATGCATTAATCCTGCTCCAAACCCCATATACCCAACTTGTAGCGTGTCCTCTGCTCACTCAGCACCACCCTAGGAGTGAAACAAGAAGTACTAGAATCTTAAATGTGTGAAAATATTCACCGTAACGCATTTTGCTATCTTTTCCCTCCACTTTGGCCCCCTCTGATTTTGGAGGGAAGTCTCTTTGTACCTACGACTAACATTTAATTATTGTCATATTCAGATTTGGGGACAGATAGTGTCAGTGGAACCCTCAGCTCTCTCCAGCACTGTAACCCCCAGGATGACTTTGATATGTTTGCCCAGACGAGAGGAAACTCCTTGGCTGAACAGCGTAAGACGTAAGTAGAGGGCTTTTTGTCTAAAGAAATTGGGAGCAAGAAGAATTGGCTGAGCCTTGGGCAAACGCCAACAAAAAGGGGGACTTCTATTCGTGAGGACCAACACTGTCACCCAGAGCTTTAAAATGTGGGACTGAAGATTTGGCATCTGATAAGGATATTGAATGGAATTCCATTTCCCCACAGTGGAAACATAGTCTATTTTTTTCCTATCTGTCACAAAGACATTTCTTTACCCCCAAAATCACTGTTCAAAATAAAGCAAGCCTATACCCTGCTCTTAGAGAGTGGGGTACCATGTAAGTAAGTAGATATATTTTTAGATTCAGTCATATAAACTTTGGTGATGATTGAGACAGAGTACCTTCCCAATCTCCCACCCAAACACCAGTATAACTGGGGTTAGATATTCGGAAGCCATGATATTGCTTCTACAACAAGCACCTTCCTGGTTTCTTTCACATTTTTTAGCTTTTTATTTCATACTTTGGCTTTGTATTAAGATTTATCCCAAGTAGGAACACTTCCTTGTGTCATCTGTCTTCCCCTCGTGGACCGCACTACCCTTTGCCCATTAAGGAGCCCTGAGTCCCATTTTCAGCAACCTTTTTTGTCTCTTTTAATCTGAAACAACTGAGCAACTAGGTAGCATAATGGATAGAGCACTGGACTTGGATTCAGAAAGACCTGACTTCAAATCCTACCTCAGATACCAGCAGTGTAACTAGGAAAATTATCCGACCTTTAACAGCCTTAGTTTCTTCATGCGTAATATGCACCTGCCTCACAGAGTTATTGTGAAGAAGAAATGAATAATGGATGTACTTTGCAGTTCTTATAGCGCTATATTAATGTTAACTATGGCCTGTTCCAGGATTTTAAAGACAAAATGGCAGCCATCTCTACTTTTTTTTAAACCCTCACCTTCCATCTTAGAATCAATACTGTGTATTGGTTCTAAGGCAGAAGAGTGGTAAGGGCTAGGCAATGGGGGTCAAGTGACTTGCCCAGGGTCACACAGCTGGAAAGTGTCTGAGGCCAGATTTGAACCCAGGACCTCCCCTCTCTGGGCCTGGCTCACCATTCACTGAGCCAGCCAGCTGCCTCCTTTAGAACAAAGTATTTGTGTAACTGAGAGAAAAGAAAAACTGGGTGGGGGATGGGACAGAGGAGAAGAAACTCCTTCACATTCATAGATATGATGATTCCAGAGCCCCAATATTCATAAGCCTTTTTTATTGAAGATTTCTTTATCTTTAATAATTAATTAGCGTTCATTTGACTTTCTATATAAACCCACTCTCAACTACGTTTTATAGCTCCCAGTGAGATCAGG
>NC_077233.1:279727350-279829850 GCF_027887165.1 Monodelphis domestica | reverse complement strand
TCACCTAGTCTAACCCCCTCATTTTATAGTAAACACCGAGTGTGCTTGATTTATATTACATGCTGGTTTTCTTTGACCTTATTTCAAACTTCACTTTCAAAGCACCCATGGGCATATTTATAATCCTTTGGGTTTATGCTGCATGATATGTACGTTACTGGGCTGGTAAATCAGGAAGAGAAAAAATCTTCCCATTCTCTAACTTCAAGAGTTTCCACATCCTGAAGTGATGCAGTCTTTAACTCATCGGTTCTTAGGCCATGCTAGCTGCTATCCCAGGCTCACTAAAAGAAAAAAGATAGACTTCCTTCCCTCAAACAACCAATTGGGGTGAGGGAATATTGGAGAGGAACTCACCGAAAAGTCAGGAGCATGTGGACAATCTAAACGGCCTAACGACCACTTTCGCCTTGGAGGAAACTTTCTATTGTAAGACAATAATGATGTTCTCATTTCTTTAATACTTTGATGGCTTATGAGGCATTTTTCTCAGAAACAACCTTGTGAGTTGAGGGGGGTAAGGTGCGAATATTATTATCCATACATCAATAGATAAATAAATAGGTAGATTAAATGACTTGCTGAGGGCCTTAGAGCTGGTAAGTGGCGGGACAAGGACTCAAGTTCTAGGTCTTTTACCTCCAGGGATCAGGCTTTTTCCACTATATACCATCCAGCTAGATAGGAAAAAGGTGTAAAAATGTGATCCACACTCATTCCTAGGCTATCCTTTTGTATCTGTTTTTCCATTTGAGATGACTGCTTTTCAAAGCAATGATTCTTGAGTATCAGCATTTTACCAACTCCCATAGGCAGAACATCCTTATTTTAAAGCTTAAAAACTCTAAAAAATTGAGATCACTGATGTATCGTGCATATGTGTGAAAGAGAGGCATCCATTTGTGAGCCATCTGGAAATAAGCATGCTTTGCTTGTGTCCACAATACTTGCAGTCTAATGACTGTTTCCCACAGTAAGGGATCTTCGCATCCTATCAGGTGTTTATGCCTGGAGAAGTGATTAAGTTATGCTTACGTTCTTCCTGCCAAGGTTTTTTTTTTGTTTGGTTGTTTGGTTGGTTTTTAAATCTGATGGGGAAGAAAGGTTTGACCATCTGATCTGCTTAAGTCACAGGCAGTTTAATAACCACTAGTTTAAAAATAAAAACAACAGACAAAATTTACAAATTTGGTCTCTGATGGTTCACAGATTTTAACCTGAACAAAAAGTGGCAATGGGGATGGTTATGTGCCTTAGGGTTATTAGAACCATAAGTTTTTTGACATAGAAGAAACCCAAAAGGTCATCTAGCCTAACCCTCTCATTTTACAGATGAAGAAACTGAGGTTCAGAGGTTAAATGGCCTCGAGAAGGTCACACACAGCTAGTAAGAATGAAACAAAGTGAGATCTGGTTAACTTCTTAAGGGTCCAAAAGTCCCATTTAATTATTGTCAGACAAGTCATTTGGATGCCGTATATCGACTTTCAGGGAAATATAATTCTCTTTCTCATTCATTTTTAGTTCCTCCAGTGAGAGAATCGTAGATTCACATATTTTGTTTTTGTTTGTTTTAGAGTTAACAGTCACCTCCAAGGGATGTCCGAAGTGCTCTCTCCCGGGGTCTCAAATAATCTTTTAAGAGGTGGTTTCAACTAGTAGGGTTAGAGGGGACAGATGAGGATTTCTTTGTTTTGTCTTAAATCAGAACATTAGCCTTTAATACACACTGGGACAGCCAGTTTCACTGATTTAACTTTGTCCTTGACCAAGACTGCGACTCTGAAATGGAAACAGCAACATTGGATTGAAAACACCCCGTCAGGCAGGTGTCAGGCGGGTACGTAAGCAGATTGTCGTGGAGACGTCCCAGAACATGACAGGGCCGTAAAGGCGATCGGCTAATTCCTGCAGGCCTTTGGCCAGCCCCTGATTCAGGTGGCCTCTTGGGGTCAGGGCTTCCTAGGCTGAATAGCCCTGCAGAAACTCTTCCCACCGGCCGCCCTGAAAGATACCCGGCGTGACGGGCCTCCGGGTTCTTAGCTATGGCACGCGTCTCAGCTCTAGCCAGCGGCCCCAACGCAGCCATCACAGAGTGCCTTTCCTCAACTGCAGAGAGACAGATTTAAGTTGGAGGCTAGACTAGAAACCCAAAAGACCCTGTCTGAAGGCTCCCCTGTGTTTTAGCCCCTCTAAATGTGTCCAGAGAACAGCCGACCAGAGCTCAGAGGTTCCTCCTCCTGGACCCCTCAGCTGCCTCCCAGGCTCCACCTTTCAGGAAGCGGGAGGTATCTGGAGCCCAGGGGAGGGCCGCTGTTCCCCTGCTGCTTCCTCCACCTCATTCCTCCCTTCTGGCGCCCCTCCCCTCAGCACAGTTTCACAAGGCCCCTCGTCTGCTGCCGGACCAGGCCTGGCTGGGTCTCCGGTCAGGTCCGAGGCAGGCCTCCCCCGTCTGGGCTCACAGCTTGCTCCATTGGTGGATGTCCCATTTCAGACTAAAATGAGGGCCTGCCGAGTGTAGCGGCTTCAACAAAAAGTTATCCATTTCAGAACCTGCGCTGCCGCGCCTTCCCCTCCTGCGCCCGCGCACCGGGCGGCCGCTCCCTTGCCTGGCCGTGACTTGCCTCCCGCGTGGCTCTGACCTACTTGGTTGCCTTTTCTTACGTTTCACTGTGTGCCATGTTGCTCATGTGTGTTTTGAGTTTGGTCGGGAGGCGGGCGGCCTTTGATTATTTAATTTTGTTCCCGGTATTTTGTTTTCTTTGTGCCCTGGCTGTTTGTGGGTTTGCCTGGCTCGGTGGCCCCCTTGGCTGCATCCCATAGATCCCTGTTGCGCAGTCCTCTGTCATGGATGACATTGAGGTGTGGCTCAGTACGGACCTGGTGAGATTTTGACTTTTATATTTGTTGTCCTTCACCTCCCCTCTCTGAGAGCGGAACCTCCGATCGGAACAGGGACGGGCCTCTGTGGCCGTCGTCTGCCCGAGTCCCGTCAGTCCAGGGCAGGCTCCCCCTCCTGGTCTGGGGCTTTCTAGTCCGCCACTTGCCCCCCAGTCGGCCTCTGACTTGTAAGCGAGTTCATAGGGCCCTTTCTGCCAGGAGCTGTTGCCGTCATGGCAAAACCTAAAGTGATTAAGAACGTAGAGGGGGAGCGGTAGCTGGAAGGCTCAGCGGATGGAGAGCCAGGCCCAGGTTCCAATCTGGCCTCAGACTCTTCCCAGCTGGGTGACCCTGGGCAAGTCACTTAACCCCCATGGCCTAGCCCTCACCACTCTTCTGCCTCAGAACCAATACATAGTATTGATTCTAAGACGGAAGATGAGGGCTTAAAAAGACTTTTTTTTAAGAAAAAAAGAAAGCAATTACATCATAGACAAGATGAAGGGAAGACCTGATGGTGTTCCCGTTTCCTGAAGAATTATTCCACTATCTGGACTGCCCTTTCTTTTACATTATCAAACAGCTCCACCATAGAACTATCTGCACCACCTGTGCAAGAGCCAGATGCCAGAAGGCCCCACCTTTTGTGACCTTTAGCTTCCTTCCACTGGCAGATGACTGGCTGCCAGAGCCACACCGAGGCTCCCCTCTTACCCCCCGGACGTCTCCAGAGACTTTCCAAAGCAGCTTGTTGTCAAGTGAACCAAAACTTAAAACCTTCCCGGGAAAGTGAGAGATGGAGCGTCCCGACCGATCTGGGTGCTTCTTGCCTTCCAGTTACCTTTCCTCAAGCCCCTCACATGAGAGACTTTATGGCAGGGGAGACAGAAGGCTTGACAATGAGGTCCGGGGGAGTTTCTTAGTTGCCTCCACCCTGGGTTTATGCGCTCCAGGGTGGGTCCATGAGTGCCATGAAATCCTCAAAATGAAATCATTCTAATTAACTTTAATGAGAACTCTAATTAGAAAACAAAGTAGATCTCGAAGGGGAGAGTAGCATGGTAAGATCTGGCCAGCAGTAGGCCTATTTCACCATTTCAAAAAGGTTAAGAAACAGGAGCAATGAGGCTGCCCAGTGGATAGAGCACCAGGCCTTGGCGGGCTGGGGCTGGGGCTGGGTTCCAGTCTGGCCTCGCCCTTAGCACTCTCCTGTCCTAGAATTGTGCCTAAATCAGAAGGTGAGGGATTAAAAAGCACCCCCAGGAAGGACGTAGCTCTTCCTCTCCGCTCCTCTTTCTGGGACTCGGGCACAGTTAGACCACGCAGTGTCCGTCCTCTGTAGCTTGTGGTTCTGCCACTTCCTGGCCTCAGAGGCTGCCCCGGGCCCTCGTGGGGAGGTCACGTGATCCTGCCCCGCTTGGGGGTCACTTGTTGTAGGCTATCAAGTTTAGGGCAGCGACCTTCTGACCGCTTCCCCATTCTCCCTAGTTCTTGAGAATCGTTCTGGTTGTAAACATGCCAGCCATGCTGTTTCCAGGGACCAGGGAAGGCAGAGGAGAAGCTGAAGTGGAAAGTGTGAGGGCCAGAAACCGCGGGGACACTAACGCTTTCCTTGTCTTTGTTCCCACCGCAGAAAGGGGATGAGCCCGAGGAAGGCGTCACGAGCGAAGGTAAGCACCGACCGCGGGGCAAGAGGGAGCCGGGCTTCCTCTCCTCAAGGAGGGCCATTCTAGCAGACAGTAGGGGCTGGCGGTGCCAGATGTGGCCCAGGAGATGCCGCAGTGCTTCCTCTTCTCTCTGTAAGGAGCAGAGCCCCAAACAGCGACCCAGAAGCCCAGCGGCGCCCCCCGCTTCCCTTTGAGTCCCCCCCAATGGCTCCTCGAGCGAGCCTAGACCCAGCTCACAGCCATGGCGGAGGCTAGAGAGGAAGGCACACGTCCTGTCGGTGTGAATCCTGCCCTGGCCAGGCTTTTGGTTGTAATCGAGCCAAGCCAAAAGGAACTTTTAACAAATAACCCTTAATTTCTGTACAGGTGCTGACTCTAGGTCAGAAGCGCAAACAAGGTTAAGTGACTTGGCCAGGGCTGCCCAGCTAGGACGCCTCAGAGGTCGGACTTGAACCCAGATCCCCCAAATCCAGGGCCCATCCTACGTCCACTGAGCCCCCTAGCTGCCCCAAAAAGAAATATATTTTTGACAGTTGATTAGCTTGGAAATCATTTTTGTGACTTTTGCTTTCCTGGGCCCAGCTTTTTCTCCACTCCTTGAACCCCGTGGAGTAGCCTTTCATTTTTCTCTATTTAGTCCATAGAAGATAGCCTCCAGCAGGAGTTCAGCTCCCTCCTCCCTGCCCCCACCCCATTCACCCTGATTCCCACAGCCTAAGGAGGCCCTGCTTGAGGTGGCCTAAGGAAGAAACTGCCCTGAGGCAGGAGGCCCGGGTTCTAGTGCAGGCTCCCGCCTAATTCACTGTCACCTGTGGAGCCCTCTCTGGGCCTCTGGGTCCTTGTGGCTGGCTCTGACGTGCTTGAGGGCCTCCTCTCTCCTCTGCCCTGGGGTCCTCGGCAGCCTGTCCCCTCCCCAAGTGCCCCCACCCTTATTTAGCCAGCCCCGTTCACCAGGCACCCTGCCGAGGGCTAGAGGGGCTGGTGAAAATCCGTGGGGGGTGTAGTCAGGTGTTTGCAGCTCCTAGCAGGCGGGGGGCGCACCTGCACCCCCACGGAGGAGTGCTGACGGGCACAGAAAGGGAGGGATGCGAGACAGGAGGCAGAGGAGGGGGACCGGTCGTGGGCAGGACTAGGAAGAGATAAGATCAGTGTGGAGACTTGAGGTGGAGCCATGAATTCTCTAAGGTTTCTCCCTCGGCTTCTTCAGCCACCGGCAGCTCACAGGATTGTAGACTAGATAGGGCTCACTGAGCCCATTTCACAGATGAGGACATTCGCCTTGGACAGGTGAATTCTTTTCCCCGGGGTCCCTCAGTCAGTAAATGTCTGAAGTAAGAGCCAAAATCCGCTCTCCACGTCCACGTCCAGCACTCTCCCTCCTATGCCACACCCGCCCCGGGATGGTCTTGTGGCCTTCAAAAGGAGATGCTGTTGGGAAACCATGTGAAGTCTAGTTGCTTGTGAGGGAAAGTGAATGTCTGTTCATTTATCCTGTGGTAATTCTAATTCTCAAAATGATTTTGTGTTGCAGAATTTGACAAGTTTCTCGAAGAAAGAGCCAAAGCTGCTGAAATGGTCCCCAATCTACCCTCCCCCCCTGTGGAGGCACCAACACCACCCATAAATACATCTGGCAGAAAAAAACCAGAGCGTTCTGAGGACGCCCTCTTCGCCCTGTGATGCATTTTCTTGGTCTCCTTCCTTGTGCTGTGCAGAACGCTGCTGTCTGGTCACACTATACTCTCCTCGGTTGTGGCGAACTCTGACCCCTCACGTCCCCTCCTGTATCTGTCAACCTGATCCAGTCCCCAGTCAGTCCTACCCCCTCACTCACTAAAAAGGAAACATCACCTCTGGCCCCCATTTTATTTCCTCTAAGTCCACCCTCCAGTCTAGCTTGAACCACCTTTTCTTCTCTGGGCTGTGTGAACTTGGCTGCTGCTGCTGAAACCCACCCCTTCCCTCCCCCTGCTCCCACCGCCCCTTCCCAGCGGGTCCCTCCCCTCAGAATCATAAATGCATAAGCTCCCTTTTCTCGTGTTGGAAGCCATGTATGGCAGGGAAAGCTGCCCAGTGACTTGTCAAGGGAGTTTCCTATTCCCTTGCCTCGTAGCCAAATACTTAGCAGGAGAAAGCAGAGCATCCTTGGGCCCAGGACGAAGGCAAGGAGGGGAGCATGTGATTCTTGATGTTCCCATGAGCAGGCCCAAGTCATAAGACTCCTGCTCTAGAAAGCTGCCTTCCACTTCTCCCTTCTCTGTCCCCAGGGTTCCTGAATGGGAGCCACAATGAGTCTAACTCGGGACTTCGGAAGGTGCGTCACATCTCAGGAGGTTTTCCTTTCTTGGGTCTCTTCCTTTCACTGTGAGTTTTTCCAGGTTGGCTTCAAGAGACTAGTTGATGGTCTGATGACTTCCCTCATTTGGCTGCTCATCAGCCACACACATTAACTTGATGTGGTTTAAAAAACCTCAGGTTTGAGGTTTCTAGCACTTTAAAAAGTTTTGCATTATTTCCCAATATTCCAGCAAACTTTTCCTGTTAATCTGTTGTGGTTTTGGTCCCTCTGTGTCTCTCCTTTGCTGTGAGCCAATTGTTCCCTGGTGGATTCAAGTCTACCCACTTAGCCAGACAGAGCTTGAAATCTTTGACAAAGGGTGGCATTGCTCTTCTGAAGCAATAGGGGTTGCATGCTGTGCCCTCTGGTGGGAATACAGTTTCTGTATGGCCACCAGAAAATCTGGATAATGAAAGGAAAGTCAAAAGGAAGGAAGGAGATTAAATCACGCAGATATGGGTCACACAGCCGCTTGGCTCTCACGTAGGATTAAAACTCATCTTAAACAACCTCATAGGAAAGAGAAGTGGAGGATGTCACTCTTTGGTTGTCCCACCTCCTTGGCTCTCTTGCTTTTTTTTTAAAAAAGATTTTGCCCTAGGAATACTTGCTCCCTGACCACAGAAGTGTTTGATGTTTGTTAATGTATTGCAGAGGCTACTTTGGAATGTTTACGTGGTCGGCTTTGTACCTCTTCTGAAGGAAGGGCCATCTGAGCCCCACTTGTTGGCTCCTTTGGGCTCTGGATAACTATTTGCTACTTTAACACTAAGGCGCCTCTGCACTACTTTGGGCCCCTGCCCTGGCCCCATAGTTGTAAGCTTGGGTCTCCTCCATTGGACAAACTTGAAGTCAGCCTTCTGTGCCCTTGGCCTTTCTCTAGAGGGAAGTGCTTTTGGTGCACACGGTACCCTTCCACGCTTTGACTTCCTGCAAATGGCTCCAGATCTGCAGGATGATCTGCGAAGCTGACTAACAGACTGCCTGAGGGAAGGTGCCCAGCTGTCCAAGGAGGTGGCAGTCTCTTTGCCAGGGTTTGCAACCATCCATCCATCAGAGCTCATTTGCAGTCCTGGATGTCTGAGAGGTTTCCATTTAGGTCCTTCCTTCTTCCCCTGCCTGTCTGTCCAGAGCTGCCAGATGTTAACCTTGCTACTTGCACAGTAACTGGAAGGGAAACTGCTGCTGTAGCCAACAGAGTTGTGCTGTGACTTCTTTCTTCCAGGCATTGCCTACACTTGGCTCCCAATAGCTTACCCTTTGCCAGTTCTGGGAGAACTGACTTTCACCAGCTGGTGTACAACTACTTGACATGAGTTGGTCTGAATTTGCTTCATTTAGGCCTGTTGAGTCAGATGCCGAAATCTGCAGAAATCCTCATGAATCTCTGGCCCGGAGTACCATCTGATGTTTGCAGCAGGCTCAATTCAGCTTCCATTATTGTGCATGTCATGGCCAGCCTAGACCTCCCTGTGGCCCAGGGCAATGGCATGTGCAAAGTCAAAGGAGTTTCAAGTGGGGAACGTGGCTCAGAGCCATACTGTTGGCTGGCAGAGAGAAGAGCCGATTGATTTTCTTCCTTCAGGAAAGAAAGGATGTGTTGGAATCAGGGACCAGATTTTGCAGAGACATGACCTGGCAGCTCCGATGCTGGGAGAGGCAGACTATCATTGTTGTGGCTGAGCCAGAATCCAGATTTAGCTCCGGCTGCTTCTCGTGGTGAACAACCAGAGACACTAGTTATCTGTGACCTGAATCAGGGCTGCCCCTTCAGGTTTTTGAGAGTCAGCGAGTGCGCCCAAGCCGGAGCAGAGAGAGCTGGTGGCCTGAGAGGCTGAAAGGAACTCCATTGGCTAAATAAAGCCACATCCACTCTGAGGACACCCAAAGGGCTTCCTTAGGGAACTTCCCGGCAGCTTTAAGCTGCTTCTAATCTTCTCCCTTGGGCGACTGTTTTCTGTTCCTTCTCCTAAGATCCTCTCTATTGTCTGTCACTCCCATTGTCATGGTTCCCTCCCTAGCCTGGATCTTCTTGCCTTCTCACTTCCTCCCTCATTTTCCCTCTCTTTTGGCTTTTTCAACCAGTGTCCTGCAGTGCCCTTCGAGCCCCGGGTGAGCTGGGGGTGGGGGATGCTCTGTGCCTCCTGCCCGCTTCTCTCACAGAGATTGCGATGCAATAGCTCACGTATATCTGTGGACCAGAACTGGCCACGATGCCTTAATGTCTTTTCTGCCCCACCACCTACTCCTCTCCTTTTACCCTGTGGACAGCCTCTGAGCTCTTACAGCTCCCTTCAAGGAATCCATCTTGGCAAGCCGCCGATGATACTTCTGAAGCCCTTTTCCTTGTCCCGAGGGAAGGCGCCTCGGGCACAGCTTCTGTGCACAGACCCCCAGCTGTGGAAAGCCAATGGCCAGCCCGAGGGGATCCCCCGTCTGTATGTCTGTATGGGGACGTCTTAGGGAGCTTAGTCAGACCCTGAGGGAGGAAGCCCTGCAGTGGCCAGGTCAGCTGATCTGCTCCTCACGTGCCCGGGGACAGCGTCTGCGCATGCGCCATGGTGGAGAAGATGAAGTCGGAGCAGTGGCCGTGGGGGTACCTACCGGCCTCGCTAGCAGCTGACTCGCCGTGGAGCCGCGCTCCGCACCGCTTCATGAAAGAGCCCAGAGATGTTCTAGATCAGGCCCCTCGCCATCCTTTAGTCCGGGCTTTAGCCACTCAGAGGGAGGAAGGATGTTCCCGGCAGAGACGCCAGTGTGCACGCACTAGGTAGACTATGTGGATTCGCATCTGGACCATTCTCTGGGCTCATCCATCGCAGCCAGGCAGCAGCAGCAGCGGCTTCGAGATGCTTTAGTTGGCCATGGATGGTGGAGAAGGGTCCCGTCGATTGGCGGCCCTGGGTCCAGGAGCTCCCCGCCTCCCCTCCCCCTTTGCCTCTCCAGTTTGTCCCTCCATCCCAGATGTCCACAGTCCGGTGGCCTTCGGTGGCTCTACAGTCCGAAGCGGCCCCAGTCAGCTCTGGCCGTGACTGTTTATGTATGCTAATCATACTGGAAGAGTGTCCTGTATCAGGACCCCATTTGGGCTCTGGCTCATGCCCTAGCAGCCAAGAAGTGCTCAGAGGAACTAAGAAGCTCCCTTTCTTCAGTGTCCAGTCAAGAAGCCATAGAAGAGCCGCCGCTGGCCCTTGGGGCCGGGTTCTTGCCCTGCCTCTCGGGGTGGCCCACAAACCCGGGCCAGCAGAGCGAGCAGGCCTGAGGACGGAAGCGAATTGCCAAGGAGGGGGATCACTAAAGTAGGAAGTGTCTCTGGAGATGTTCGAAATCACAGATATAGTATGTACTTAATTACACTCAATTATTGTTGGAATTCCTTGTGAGCACTAATTATACCTGATTATAGGTTAAAATATTTATTTTGTCAAAATATTTTCTTTGGGCTGTGTTTAACCTTTCCCTGTTCATTGTGTGCTGAGATGTGGAAATGAATCATTTGCTTAACTTTGGGGGGATGCTGGTAAGGAGGGGGTACAGCACCTTTGGCCAGAACAATGGCCCTGTGGGGATATGTCAGGACATTTAACCCACCAACTGGTCCAAGGATAGGGAAGCGAGAGTGAAAGGGGTGCTTTTGATATGGGCACAAAATACTTCTTGCAGTGAAGGGAATGTGGCCTCGTCCTAGGCCAGGGAGGAATCCTGTAGGGTTCCACGTCCTCTCCCTTGGTTCCTTCCCCGCACCTGCCGGTCCCACCGCCCCTGGTTACCTTCCTGGTTAGGCAAGACCAAGAGCTCTCTGAGGCCCGAGCTTACAACCAAGGTGTGGCAATGGCTCACTTGTTTTCCTTCTGCCGGACAAGGCCCAGGCATTCTCCCTGTGGTGGAACCCCCACTGCAATCTCTGCGCCACCCCCCAACAGGAGCCTTCTTAACCATACACATTGAGCAGAGGTGGTCAGTTGCCAAAACACTAGGTGAGAACCTGCTTTTCCTTGTCCTCTCCCCAATTCTGAGTGGGGTCCAGAACCCAGGCCCTGAGCCTCCGAGTGGGGATGGCGGCCTGGCTCTTGGGCAGGCTGTTCTTTTGTTCCTTTCAGGGAGAGGGAAAGCTGGTTCAGCTTGAGCGGTCTGTGATAAGTGCCCTAAATAAAGCTTAGGACCTTCTTTTTCCTGGAAACACTGATTCAGCAGACAAGTGCTCGTCCTCCTCCTCTTCTCCCCTCCCCCAGACCTTCTCCAGAACATTTAAGTAACCCTTTGATTGCTGAAGAAAATCCTTGGGCCCATCCCATGATTCAGTAAGGACCATAACTAGCCTGGGAGCTCCCTCTAAGAGCCTGCTCTTGGGACATCCATCTTGCAATCGGAATCGTACCTTGTCTGCTTTTATTCATAGTGCTTCCTCTCCTATTTGGGCAGGCTTTACCAGATGGCCTCTTCCCCACCATGTTGATCCTGCCCCATCTAAGAGGAGGTGTTTTCACCTTCCCATCTGCACAAAGCAATAGCAAATATTTTCTTCTTCACATGTATTAACCTTAAAAATTCATTCTGCTCGTACCTGGTTCATTGCATCATCACCCCCCCACACCCCGACTCTTAATATTTTCTGATTACAGCCTGGGACTCCATCTTTCTCCTCCTCCCTCTCCCCCACTTGCCCGGACTTCCTTGGCCCTTCAGTCTTAGGAGCAGCAGCTCTCCTCCTGTCTGTCAAAGTACACTGAGCTGTTGTTAGCAACACTACTTCTCATGTAACCCCATATAATAGCAGCTTTCCTCTGTGTATTAAACTAGGCTTTCCAGATGAATACGGGGGGAGGGTCAGAATATTTATTTCCAGAAGCTGGTGGGTCATTTGGGAGGGTTTACGGGATGGGGGCTTGCGAGGGGGAATGTATCTGTTCAAAGGAAGAATTGGGTCAAGATGATTGTCGGATTGCACAACACAGCCGGTTTTCATGTTGCCGCTGTGTGTTCCCATAAACAGATGATGTTGGGTGTAACTTGTGTATGGCTAATGGTGATACCATTGTATTAAAATGCTACCATTTGATCTTATTCCAGCTGCCATCTCCTGAGTTTGGGTTTTTGCATGTGAAATATTCCAATAAAAACAACAACAAAACTTTCTAGTGTACGGAGCAGGATGCGTCCCCTGTGTGTTCCCCAGCCCTCATCCTCTCCTCATTTGATGTTTCAGGCTCTCAACAAGCAAACTGGGACTTTCTCCATTTCCCCTGGGCCTGGTGTCTGCCTTCTTTCATCCAGGAATCCCCAGCACATAGTCGATGTCCAGTCAATCTTTATTATAACTTGGGAGTGAAACAACCTCTTTGTCCTCCAGCACGAGCATCCTGGGCTCACTCGGAACCCCCAACATAGTGTCAGATTTGAACTGGCTGCTTGTTAAGTCATCAAGTTTTTTAACAGCTTCCCAGAAGCAAGAGGTGTATGATCTTGGGTAAATCATTTCACTAATCTACTGAAGTGGGAGCTGAATACAGGTTTCTAACGTGCTTTTTCCGCTCCAGAATTCAGAATTGTCAGGGAGCCCAAGAGGGCTGAGATGGGTAGGCATCTGTAAATCCTATTAATCGGTTCTTTAGCTCCTCAAGTTATGGCTACTCCCAAAAACTCCTTCCAGAACTCGCCCTTTGAAAGGAAACTTTTTGGGTCCCCAACCTAGCATGGGATCTGTGCCTCAGAGCACTTCCACAACTAATCCCCAACAACCAACATTGCATCACATCCAAGAAAAATGTCCCACCTTTGTGCCTAGCCTCCACCAAGGGGCTCGCATGCATTCACGATGAGTTGGAGAATAGAACCTTAGAAGCCTTCAACTCAACTCACCATTGATTAACCAACTACTATGTCCAAAGCATCATAGTTAATAAAATTAGAGATTATTTTTCAGATGAGGATATTGAGACCTCAGAAGGTGTAACAGTTAAAATTTAGGGGAGATGGGGAGACTGAGGCAGGTAGAAATTAGTTTCTCTCTGCAAGGAGTATTATATTTTTTAGAGGTTTATTAAAGGTTAAAGATTAAAAAATATACAAGTAAGAAACATGTGCCTAGGCCAGAGGCCTAGACAAAATAACCTCACATCATGGAAGAGATGCCTCTGCTCCAAAAACGGAAGTCCAAAAGCCCGAGCCCTTCAAAAGCCTTTGCTTAAATATCTTCTTGATCTCGGCCCAGGTGAGATTACAAGGCATTCTGGGGAAGTGGAGCAAAGGCTTGTGGGGATTGTAGTCCTGTATTCGAGTCTATTTTTTACATTCCTCCGTGTGATCATTTTGGAAAAATTAATTTTTCCCCAAAAGGATCATAAAAACATAATAAACTTAAAAGATTACAATAGTGTGAGGATAAGAGAAAAAAGAATAAAACCAATAATTGCTGAACACATTGACAAAAAGCCAGTTAGGGGGCAGTCCCCTTTGGCATAAAAGTATACATACAAATAAATGTTCAATCAGCCACACCCAAAGTTCAATTTTGTGCAACTTGTGGTCTGGAGGCTTCTTCATGGTGGCTTCTCCAACAGTTCAGTTCTGGATTCAGAGAGGTAGCATCTTCTTTACCTAAAATTCTTCTCAAAAGGAATTTAAACTTTGCAATTTAAATAATGATATTTTTTTTACAAAGGTCAGTGATGTGCTCCAGTCCCACATCTAGGTAGCAACAGATCTAAGACTGAAACTCTGGCTTTATGACAGTCAATCGACGTTAAAGTTGAGCGTTACAGAGACCACTCGGTCCGTAGCCAGCAGGGCACAGCGCCAAGTGAGAACTTGTGTCTTGCAGCCCTTGCCCACCCTGGCTTCCTGATAATAACGGGACCAGGCACTATCTCTCTTTGTCCCACCTCGTTTACTGACTTCTCCCCTAGGCAGGAGCCCTGTTCTGCACAGAAGTCCCTCCCCACTTGGGTTCTGTCCCTCTTGGCAACTATCAGGGGGAAAGCACAGCACTGAGTTTTGGCTGTTGCCATCTAGAATAACCCACGAGGAAACGATGAAATCCCAGCGTGTTGGATCTCTTAAGGACCCAGGCTCAGCTGCTGGGGTGCACTGTTAGAGCATCAGAAAGCTGTCTAGGAGTCCACGTGGCCCTTTCAGAACTTACTTTGTCTCCAGAGGAGATTAGACCATTGGCCCCTGCAAACCAAGTGGAAAGGGAAGCCTCGGGACAACAGTTGCAGACTAGTAGGATGGCTTTGAAGGGTATATGTTGAATTTTTTATACAATTTAAAGGAAGAGCAGGATGTGCACAACAAATATCTTGAGTTTCATGGACGATCCCCCCTCTGTTATACAACTGTTAAGTTCAGAATGAAGAAATGTTTAAAATATTTTTTCAAGCTTTAGTTTAGATCAGTCAACGAGCCAGATGAGTCATAGGTGTGCACAACAGTGGGGAGATAGAGAAATACAAAGCATGGTGCCAGCCCTCAAGAAGCTAGTCCGCCCAACATTAAGAGAATACCTAGGGAGAGCCAAGTGACTCAGTGGATGGAGAGCCAGGCCTGGAGATAGGTCCTCAGTCCTAGCTGTGTGACCCTGGGCAATTCACTTAATCCCAATTGCCTGGCCCTAGACTGCTCTTCTGCCTTGGAACTGACACTGATATTAAGGAGGAAGGTGAAGGTTTGGGGTTTTTTTCCCCAGAGACAGAATAAGTGCTTCTGTCTGATGCTGATTATAAGACCAGTTTTTGGAACAAGTGAGATCCCAGTGGGCTGAAGTGCTCAGAGAAACCCTTTTCTCAAGAACTACTATCACAATATAATAGAAGGGCACAAGATTGGGAGTCAGAGGAGCTGAATTTGAATCCCAACTCTGCCGATTTAACTGCCGGCTGACCTTGAACTGAAAGAGGTGACCTGCTTGTCCACCCCCCTCCGCCTCAGGTTCTTCCTCTAGACAAGAGAGGGTGGGACCTTGAAGGTCTTTCTAGATGTGGCTATGATCAGCTGGGGCCCTTGAAAGATGGGTAGGATGGTATCTGCAGAAGAACCCGATTCCTACCCCCTTCTGGGACTTGGTCCTACCATGGAGAGTCCATACTCTGCCCAGAAAGTAGTGTGAGTCATCCACTACCGAGGGTCCTCAAGACTTGTGGGAAGCAAGGCAATATGGTCGTGTTCATGTCAGTTGGCTGGGTTTTACTTAAGGAGCATATTTCTTTTCTTTTTAAAAAATGTATTTAATTTAGAATATTGTTCCATGGTCACAAGATTCCTGTTCTTTCCCTCCCTCCTCCCACCCCCTCCCATAGCCGACACGCAGTTCCACTGGGTTTTCCATGTGTCGCTGATCAAGACCTATTTCCGTATTATCAATACTTGCATTAGGGTGATCTCTTAGAGTCTACGCCCCCAATCAGGCCCCCATACGGATCATATTTCTGACGAGCTGATGTGAGGTAGCGTCTGAGTGGGAGAGAAATCGGGAGTGTCGAATGTTGGACTGGAAGAGACACTAAAATCATCCGGTCGGTGGTTCCCAACCATTTTCTTTTGCACATCACAAAATGCAGTGAACCCTAACACGTGGTAGGTCGCAACTGCACGCAATTTCAGCAGCTGTTGGTTGAGAGAAGACATGATGACCAAAAGCTCCTGCGAATTCAGTGATCCTTAATGTACGTTTTACTCATCACAGTAGCGTCAGCACGTATGTGGGAGACGGTCTAGATTTGCTTGCTTGCTTCTTGAGTCATGTTGCATATGTCCGTGGAGCGAAATCAAAGTAACAGAGTCTGGTGGGCACACACATTCAGAACCCTCTGTAATCATCCGAGAGCCTTCGCCCAGTCTGGGAGCCACCAATCTGGTCAAACCGAGTCACCAAGCTGCTCGGCAATTCTTTTTCATTACACTTGGACAGCCTTGGAAAGCTCTTTGGATCTGCTGTCTCTCGTGCACACGTTAGCCATGCAGGTCCCAAACACAGAAGTCTTTCACCCATCAGCAAACTATCGACATCAAGGGAAGTCTGAACGAGGAGGCAGATGGTTTGCCTGAAGTGAACCCAAGTGTCACAGAATATATCTTGCACCTGGTATATGGTAGAAGCAAAATCTACCCCTCTGCAGGGTGGACTGGTTTTTCTCTAAAACGCAATGAAACAGAATAGCTGGGTGGCTCAGTGGACCGAGAGCCAGGAGAGCCAGGCTTAGAGATGGGAGGTCCTAGGTTCAAATCTGGCCTCAGCCACTTCCTAGCTGTGTGACCCTGGTCCCTAACAAGTCACTAACACAATGTTCTAGGTAATTCTTTAAAAATATAAGTGGCATAACTGTGTGACCCTGGGCAAGTCACTTGACCCCCATGGCCTAGCCCTGACCACTCTTCTGCCTTGGAGCCAATACATGGTATTGACTCCAAGACGGAAGGTGAGGCTTAAAAAGAGAAAAAGGGATGAAACCGTCCCCATGAGTGACATAATTGTTCCCAAGGTGTCTAAGGTTCCTCGGCTTTGAGGACCTTTCTGACCAGGGGTGCCACAGTGGTAAATGAGAAGGGGAAAATGCCGTGTCCTTACTGACCATCTATTCCACGCTATTGCTGAGTGAAATGATGGTCTGGGAGGGTTTCCTTTCATTGCAGTCCCAAACCTGAACCTGGTCGAAAACAGGGTCCAGGTGACAGCATTCTCCAGTGATGACAACGGTCCAATCATTCTTACTCACCGAAATGCATTCATGCCACTTAATTCTGGGACGCCGAACAGTACAGACCTCCTCGGTGAAATCTGCATCGATAGCCAGAAGACTGGCGTGACCGATCAGACAGAAACGGCCCTCCACAGGGCTCCCGAGGCTTGGCCGTGTCCCTGTGGCTAGACTGTGCTCTAAAGCTCCTGTTTGCTAGAAGTCCTGCCTGGAGGGGGAGGTCAGCCTGTGCCCAGGCCTATCTAAGGCAAGGAAGGCTTAGAGAACATTGGGAGGACAGTAAAGGGAGATGCGCTCGTCTGTGCGCAGGCTCTGAACAAAGTCGTCTCTTGCTGGCAGATTCTGGAGGAGCATCATGCCACCATCAGTCCCTCCATCATTGTTTCTCCAGAAGCTCAAAGCAGGGGATAGACACGATCTCACAGAGACCCTAAAAACTTCCACAAAAAGGAGAGAGATTTTCCTTTGCTCCTCCTTTAGAAAAGGCTCCAAACCCTGAAAAAGCTAAAAAAGAACGCATTCGTTTTCCAGAGTTGGACAGTAGAAATGAGCTCTGCACTAACCTCTGATTCCTGGTTTGTTTGTGTTATTTTAACCTTAACCTTCCATCTTAGAGTCAATACTGAGCATTGGTTCCAAGGCAGAAGAGCAATAAGAGCTAGGCGATGGGGGTAAAGGGACTTATCCACAGTCACACAGCTGGGAAGTGTCTGCGGCCACTTTTGAACCCAGGACCTCTCTTGCCCAGGGCTGTTTCTCTATCCACTGAGCTACTTAGCAGCCCCCTGATCTGACTTTTGACTCAACACTACGTGGCCCTAAGGCAAATAACTCGGTCTCTCTGGGGCTCCTGGGAAGCATGAAATTTTAGTGTTGGAAGGGACCAACCATATCCAAAGGAAGCCTCGCCGGAACATATCTAACAGCCTCCCCTTGAAGACCTCCTTCGGAAAGTAGTTCACCAGCTCCAGAAGCAGCCCATTCCCCTTCCAGACAGCTCTAATGTTTGGAAGATTCTTCTGACATTGAGCCTAAATTTACTCCACCTTCACTCCTGCCTCCTGGTTCTGCCTTCCAAGGCCAAAGAAAACAAGTCTAATCTCTCCTCAGCACAACATTAGGGTCTCCTCAGAGTTGTCTCCAGGCTAACTATGCCCTGTTCCTTCCATTGGTTTTCCTATGATGTAACATCCGAGTTACCCTCCTCTGGACATGTTTCAACCTAGCAGTTGTCATGCCCAGGACCGAACACTTCCAAAGTAGTCTGACCAAGGTTGAATAACTAGGGACTAGCGTTTCCTTGTTCCTGGAAGCGATTGAACTAACTTTTCTTTTTTGACTGCCACATCCCACTGTTGGCCCATCAAGCTTGTGGGTCACTATGACTCTTAAATCTTCTTTGGAAAAATTGCTATCTGGTCATGCCAACTTCAGCTTGTTTTTCGCACAGTCGAATTTCTGAACTGGCATAAGGCTTTACATTCCTCTAGTGAATTCCATCCTATTAGGTTCAACCCAGTGTTCTACTCCAGTGGTGGTGAACATTTTAGAGACCAAGTGCCCAAACTGCAATCCTCATGCCACATGGAAGCTGCCCCTTACCCCACACAGGGGAGGGAGGAAGCGCTCCCATTGGGCTGCCGGGCAGAGGGGTGGCTGATGAGAGAAATGGGAGCCCCCTCCAGCACGCATGCCTTAGATTCACCACCACAGCTCAGGTCTTTTGGTTCCTGATTCTGTGGGCCAGTGAGTGTATCAGCTATTCCTTTTACCTTGATGAGCATGTAAGCTATTAAACAGGACAAGGACAGGTCTAAGCACAGGTCCCTGGAGTCCTTCACTGGAATTGTCCTGCCAAGTTGACATTGAACCATTAATGACTATTCTTTGAGCCCATTTTAGTTTTCCATTCCATTCCAAATCCATCTAATTTATCATCCTCCAATCCATCAATCAATAAGCATTTTTTGTTTGGTATTTGCCAATTGCTGTTGCTAAAGAAGCAAAAAAAAAAAATAGTCCCTGCCCTCACAAAGATTAAATCTTTTTTTTTTCCTTTTAAACCCTTACCTTCCATCTTAAAATCAAACCTGGGTATTGGTTCCAAGGCAGAAGAGCAGTAAGGGTTAGGCAATCGGAGTCAAGTGACTTGCCCAGGGTCACACAGCTAGGAAGTATCTTTAGATCACATTTGAAACTAGGACCTCCCATCTCCAGACCTGGCTTCCAGACCTCTCTATCTACTGAGCTACCTCGCTTCCCCCACAAAAATTAAATTTTAATGGGGGAGATAACATGTTGGTAAATAGAAATATATGACACATAGAAATTCAATGGAAGGTGACTATAAGGGAAGGTTTTAGTAGCTGGGAGAACTGGAGAATGAGTAGCATTTGAGTTGAGGCTTGAAAGAAACCACAGATTCTTTTTATTTTTATAAACCCTCACCTTCCGTCTTGGAATCAATACTGTGTATTGGCTCCAAGGCAGAAGAGTGGTAAGGGCTAGGCAATGGGGGTCAAGTGACTTGCCCAGGGTCACACAGCTAGGAAGTGGCTGAGGCCAGATTTGAACCTAGGACCTCCCATCTCTAGGCCTGACTCTCAATCCACTGAACTACCCAGCTGCCCCCCAAGAAACCACAGATTCTAAGGAAAAACATCCCAGACATGAACGATAGCCCAAAAGGTACCATCCCTGTGCCAGCCAGCGCCATGATTGCCCCTTGCTTGGAGAGAGACTTGGCGGTGAGTATGTGGTGTGATGGGGCTGAAAGAAAGTGGTAGCCCTGTGGACAGAGCGAGGCAGGAACCCTTTGGACATATGGAGCCGGTGTGAGGAGGGAAGTTAGAACTCGAGCGGCCAGAATGATAGTTAGTGCTGCCACTCAGAGAAATGGGCCAGTTTGGGTGAGCCCTTGTGGAGAGGCTAGTGCTATTGTGGACGTGTGTCCCGTCTATCCATCTTTTCCATCAGACCGTATCGAACTCTTCTCTGCACGGCACTCCCTGGTCTACCTGTTCAGCAGCCCCGTCGGATGAGGAAATCAAGCAGTCCAAACATGCCAGCCTGCCTTTTCTCGGTCCTTTTCTGCTGGCCATTTCTAGGAATTTCCCAGGAGCCCGTCCTGCTCTCTGCCCCACAGATTTCAGAGCCATTTCTTCCTGCTTTGGAGTCCGGACACATCTTCCTCCGTTTCTGGGAGGCCCTGGATTCCCACTCGCCAGTATTGCTGGGGCCAGTACCCCAGGTCAGAGTTCATCTGGATCAGGTGACCGGATGGAGTTGGACTGGTGGCTCCTCCGAATCTGTTCCGGGCAGCTAGATGAGTGGATTGAGCACAAGACTTAAAGAGGAGAAAAGCCCAGCTCCAAGCCCGTCTCAGAGGCTTATTCGGCGATGGGATGCTGGACTAGTCACTAGACTCGTGGGTCTCGGGCTTCTCATCTGCAAAATGGGGCTTCTAAGCTTGGAATCAGCTGTGTTAACCTGCACAGCGATTGGGACACCGTAGCACATTATATAAGTACTACTAGGAGTACTGGTTGTTGTGATTGGGATTCCAGGGCTCCAGGTGGATGTTGGCAAGGCCTGGGGGCAGGGAGGGAGGATTACAGGGTCCGCCCACCCTACGCCAGGTGCACCGCGTGGCCCAGGGCTGGAACACGCGTGGGTCCTGGCTAAGACTCAGTCGCTGCCTCCAGCCTGCCCCCTCCAGGGCGCGGGGGCATGTGACCCAGTGGCAGGCTTCCCGGGAGGATTACATGAGGTCACCTCCGCGCCGGGAGCCGTGATGCCGAATCACTCCACTCCGGCCCCGCACGCCTATTGGCTGCTCCACCCTGGTTCTAGGGCCGGGGATCCTCCCCCCTCCCTACCCCACCCCTAGTGCTCGGGAACCAAACTTTGCCAGGAAAAAAATAGGAGTCCAGCGTCGCGTCCGCCCATTGGCTGGTCGAGCCGTGACTCCGCCCCGACCACCTCCCCTCCGCACGTGGTTCGGCTGAGCCCTGACTTGGGGCGTCCTGGAAGGCTTTGGGATGGGGAGGCTTCTCAGAAAACCTCTTCCTTCTTCCCCCTTCCCCCATCTGCCGCCTGTTCCCCTTCCCTTCCGAACGTGGGGCTCCTTGTAATTATTTTGAGCAGTGATCTCGCGCCTGCTGGCCTTGGACCCTTCGCTGTTTGTTCCCCTGCCCCCAGGCAGGGGATTAATTGTCCTCCTCGGCCCGATCTGGGATCTCTAACTGGCTGAAGGGCTCCGGAACCTTCCCTGATCCCCCCGAAGCGCCTGGAATTCATTCAGCCCCGCTTCTACCGGAAGCCTTCGGCAGTCCATCCGGTGTGTTCTCTTCAGCAGTTGCTGCACATCTTGTACAGTTTGCTGTGTTCACTTACCCTTTAGATTGCGCACTCCTTGAGCACAAGCACTGGCTCTTTGTGTCTATCGCCTGCCCTAGAAGAGTGTTTAATAAAGCCTTGTTGAACCGATAAGAGTCCCAGTTTGTAAAATAGAGAGAATTGTCTTCCTGGGGTAGAAGCGGAAGCTCAAAGCCCTCCTTTCCCTAACACTCCGCCTAGCAGACCGGCTCTCACTCGGATCCCTATAATTATGCCCATTTTACAGATAAGGAAACTAGCCCGGAGAGAAAAGCGACCAAGGTCTAATAGCAAGTTTATGATTAGCCACCTCTAGCTCTTCCGACTTGTCTTTTATGCTAGCGAGGCTCCCTCTCTGCCGATCCCAGGTTTGCACTCGCCCCTTCTTGCTCCCCCCTGGCTTGGAGGAAAGAGGTGCTCGCTGACTGTCAGGGAGCAAGCACGCCCTAGGTTGCCCATGCCTAAGGTAGGTTGGGCATGTCTTACCTCTGTGAGTCCCCATATTCCATTCCTAGATGCTAAGTCTACAGGCTCTGTCTGTCTTTCTGAACGTCTGTCTGTCTTTTCCTGACTGTAGGCTGAACTGTTGTACTTTGAATGTTTTCCAGATTTTAGGGGACACTGTAGGGTGGGGTGGGGTGGCGCTCTTATGGGCAAATAGTCCATCAGAGGACAGGAAGAAGGAAATTACATCAGCCCTGATTGGCATCTGTTTCTCTAAAAGATTTCAAATAAGTCCCTACAGATCACTTAGAATACTTTCCATTGCCAGCCCTGGTAGGTCAGAAAGCTGCTAAAAGGCCCCCCGAAAAGCCTGAGAAGAATGACCTCTGGGAAGTTTAAATGGAGAAGGTTTGTCCTCTTGTGCTATTTTTCTTTCCTTTCAGTTGGGGAAGGCATGAAGGGTAGGGAGAATAGAGAGCACCCACACACTTCCTCTTCAGGTTCCACCCTGATGCTCAGCATGCCCAGAGTATTACTATGGGAAAAGAGATCTGAGTTACTCCATGCTCAATCTGCTTCTCCATCAAGGGCAGCTGATGCTGTGTCCCTACTCAAAGAGTCCAGTGGCCTCCCTGGAGAGAGATTTAGTGGTCGAAGGCCTTCCCAGCACTCCCCAAATAACATCTGTGGGCCAGGTGGTTCTTGGCTTAACTGAAAGGGTGGTCCTCCAATAGAACCACAAGCTTCCCATTTTTGACCCTCTCTCTGGCTAACTCTAGCGCAGTAG
The DNA here is from genome assembly GCF_027887165.1 of Monodelphis domestica. NCBI lineage: Eukaryota > Metazoa > Chordata > Mammalia > Didelphimorphia > Didelphidae > Monodelphis > Monodelphis domestica. The sequence continues at coordinate 279,807,665 of NC_077233.1, read as the reverse complement.
GCAGTGTCAGTCTCCTAAGCAGAAGGTCCAGAGTTCCATCCTCAAAAGGAGTGGGAAGAGGCTTCTGGAGTCAAGCTTGGGCTTGGCCCCTCCTGACAGGGATTGGCATTTACCTTGGGGTCCATTTTTCAGTCCGGAACTGCTAGCCTGAGATTCCCTTCAGGGTGGATTCTCTCCGGAACAGGGAACAAGGACAAGCTTTGGGGTCTCCAACTTACAAGCTAGTCCTGAAACTTGGGGTTCATCAGATCTTACTAGGCTACAAGTTGGGGGTTCTAGATTCCATGTTGACAACAATGACCCAAGTCAAATTGCTTACCATCTCCAGGAGAGGAGGGGGGAGAAAAGGAGAGAGAATTTGGATCCTCTAAGTTCAGAGAATGGATGTTGAAAATTGTTATTACATCTAAATGGAAAAATCAAATATTAAAAAGTACAACACTTCCTGTAGAAGAAAGGATTTGAGGAAGCTAGTCTATCCATGGACTATCAGATATATCCATCTATGGATTATTGGAATTACAGTCACACTGTTTAATTAACTTGGCACATAGTTACAGCATTACATCTCTTCTGGGTACCACTTATTGGCCCTCCTCTGACCTCTCCTAGAGCTTTAGCCACTGGAACCAACTGCCCTTTCTTGTCTGTTCACCCTACTGCCTCTGGTTTCCCCTCAGAATCTCCCGTCTCTGTAATAGCAAGGACCATAGCCCAAGTGCCAGATCCTGTGTTGGGTTTGGGGGATTCACTGCAGAAGTGAGCCAGTGGACTCTTCATGCTCATTGCTCTTTTCATAGTTATTTGAACTCTGGCTTGGTGGAAATTCTTTAACTTTTTTTTTTAACCCCTCACCTTCTCTCTTAGAATCAATCCTGTGTATTGGTTCCAAGTGAAAGAGTGGTAAGGGCTAGGCAATGGGGGTCAAGTGACTTGCCCAGGGTCACACAGCTAGAGAAACAAGATTTGAACCCAAGATCTCTGATCTCCAGACCTGGCTCTCAATCCACTGAGCTCCCTCGCTACCCCCAAGATGGGCCCTCCATCTCAATCAACACATCTCCATTTGGGGTTTGTTTGTTTTTTTGCTTTTCTGAACCCCACATGGTCACTAATGAGCACGTTGGACTGGATGAGAGCTAAGATCCCTTTCAGCTCTTAAGATGCTATTCCAAATCCAAGTTTTCTTCACAACTAAACCCTTAGCATCACTTGCCCATCTGGAGAAATGAACCAGTTTAATGTTATAAATTTATTTTGTTATCACCATTGCCGTACCCATATGGTGTTCTACTCTGATTCGGAGGGAGGGGACATTTTGCTGTAGCTGGTCAGATGGGACTACTGTTGTAGCCCTTTTGAATTGGCAGCCAAAGCAGAATCTATTAGGAATTTGGCTCTGTTCTACAATCAACAACATCTCCGAATGAAGAAACACACACTAACAGCAAATAGGGACAGAAGCCGGATCTGGGGCCTTGAGTCGTCTCTTGGGAGGTAAAGGAGAGACTCCATATTATCTGGTTTATTTTCATTTTTTTCTGAATTTAATGAACACTATAAAGAAGAACAGTTTCATGTACAAAGTAGAACAGGAAAAGAATACATGTAAAAACATGAATCTACTGCATGGAGTTTGCTCTTTTCAGCTATATATATGAGATTCAGCATGTTCTTTTCTTTTTTTTAACTTAAATTTTTTTTTCAATTACCTGTAAAAACAATTTTGGACAATTGTTTTCTGACATTTTGCAGATTCAGATTCTCTCCCTTCCTTCCTCCCTCCCCTAGACGGTAAATAGTCCGATATAGGTGCTATTTTCAAACCATGTTTCCTTCTGAACTTCCTTCTTTCCTATTCTGTACATTTTTTTAAACCCTCACCTTCCATCTTAGAATCAATTCTGGGTATTGGCTCCAAGGCAGAAGGGTGGTAAGGGTAGGCAATGGGGGTTAAGTGACTTGCCCAGGGTCACACAGCTGGGAAGTGTCTGAGGCCAGATTTGTACCCAGGATCACTCATCTCTAGATCTGGCTCTTAATCTCTTCTGTACATTAAAAAAAAATGTTTCAATGATACTCTTTCTTTTCTTTTTGGCAACACTATTACTAGCTCCCTTTCTCCCTATCTAAACCCTCCCTCTCAAAATATCAAGAGGAAAACCCAGTCCTTGTAACAAATAAGCATATGACCAAACATTTTCAAATATGTGCTTCCATACTCCCTTCTCTAAGAGGCTAAAGAGCCAATTTTTCAACATGCTTAAGAGACGAAATTTGTCTTTAAGAATAAACACAGGTGGGGGGCAGCTAGGTGGTTCAGTGGATTGAGATCCAAGCTCAGAGATGGGAGGTCCTGAGTTCAAATCTAGCCTCAGATACTTCCCAGCTATGTGACCCTGGGCAAGTCATCTGGCCCTTATTGCCTAACCCTTACCCCTCTTCTGCCTTGGAATCAATATACAGGATTGATTAGAAGATGGAAGGTAAGCATTTTTTAAAAGAATAAACACAGGTTCTGCTCATTTAACTTTGATCAGTTTATGTAAGTCTTCTCAGATTTTTCTGAAAGCAACCTATTCAGCTTTTCTTCTACAGCAGAATAATATTCCATCACAAGAGCTGCTAGGTGGCATAGGGAATAGAGTCCCTGGGCTGGAATCAGGAAGACCTGACTTCAAATGTGGCCTCAGACATTTATTTATGGTGTGACCCTGGACCAGTCATGTAAGTCTTTTTGCCTCAGTTTCCTCATCTGTAAAATGAGCTGGAGAAGGAAATGCCAAACCACTCCAGTATCTGTGCCAAGAAAACCTCCGATGGGGTCACAGTCAGACGACTGAAAACAAATGAACAACAACAAATTCCATCACAATCATATGCCACAAGTTGTTCAGCCATTTCCCTCCCATGAATGACTTGGCTCTTCTCAGCAATACAACAATCCAAAGCAGTTCTGAAGGTTTATGATGAAAAGTGCTATCTACCTCTAGGGAGAGAACTGATGGCATAAGAATGCAGATTGAAAGGGACCTTTTTAACTTTATTATTCTTGGGGGGGGGGGTTGGGTCTGTGTTTTCTTTTTGCCGCTTGGCTGAGATGGAAAAGTTTTGCATGACTACACATGTATAATAACGCAATATCCAATGGCTTGCTTTCTCAAGGAGAGAAGAGGCCAAGGAGGGAGAGGATTCGGAGCTCGACATTTCAAAAGAGAACGTTAAAAATCGTTGTTGACATGTAATCGAGAAAAAATAAAATTATTTGTAAAAAACCAAAGTCTGAGTGTCAGGAGACCTGTGTTCTAGTTGCAATTCGGCTACTGATTTCCTGTGAGAGCCCTCTCTGGTTCCCTTGTCAAATAGAGGGAAATAATATTTCTGTCTTCCTCAGAGGGCTGCAGTGAGGACAGAGGGATAATAGATGTTGGATGAAGGTGCTTTGAAACACTAACTGTAATTTATTACTTTCCACGACTCTGTGGACCAGACGGGGGCTTGGTCCACAGTTGACCTCGACTGCCTTCTTTTGGCCCAGTAGGGAGAAAAAAGGCAACGTGGACTTAAAACTGTTTGTCTGATGAAAACCAGATTACAGACTCTGTCTCTCGCCCCTTTCCCGACTGAGGAGGGAAGGCCCCGTCCCCAAAGCTCCAGCTTTTCCAGGAAATAGCTTCCCTCTAGGGTTAGAAGTCCCCAAACTTGTAGCTGAGAAAGATTGAGTGATTCCCAGTCCAGAGGTGAATGTTGGAGCCTGTTCCTGGGAGAATCGGCCCCAGGGGAATCTCCGACTTAACCATCACTTGGGACAGGGACTAAGCCCAAGGCAAGGTCGAGGGACTCTTTGGCGGCACAGTAGGCAGCGAGCTGAAGGCCCTGAGTTTGATCCTCCGAAGGAGGGTGTGATGGACTGGGAGAGGCTTCTGGGCTTGGCCTTAGTCCCTGTCCTAAGTGGATGGTTGTCGGAGATTCCCCTGGGGTGGATTCTCCCAGGAACAGGCTCCAACATTCACCTCTGGACTGGGAATCACTCAATCTTTCTAAGCTACAAGTTTGGGGACTTCTGGATTCCCCGTTGACAGGCTGAAGCCACCCAAATAAACGTTAATAACTGATTATCACTCCAAGAAAGGAAGGAGGCCCTTCTTGATGCTATCTAGCACCACCAAAGAGCAGCACGTTATTGGGTGACTGTTTTGTCTGTCCTGGTGTGTCCTGGGGACACCGTGCCCTCAAGAGCGGTAGAGACCACCTAAAAGAAGACGGATGCCCAGTAAGGTGACACTTTGCCAACATTTGAAAAGGCCTGTGGTTTCGGTTGTGCGGAGCATAGACTCCCCTGAAACAGAAGCAGATGGTACAGGCCCTCTGCACCTTTCAGAGATGCTCAAGAAGAAAAAAAATCTGGCCAGCCTTCTGGGCTTGAGCCACTCCAAATGGAAGAAGGGAAGAAGAGAAATGGGGCTCTTGGGCTTCCTCTTTCTTGGGCTTTCTGGCCTGGAACGTCCTCTCTCTGAAGCTGGGGAGACTTGGTTGCCTAGCGCCCTGGCGCTTGATCCTTGCCACTCCTCACCAGAGAGAAGCCTTCCTTGCCTCGAAATCATCAGTGTTCCTTGTAAGCTAAACATAGTGTCTACTCAGAAGGCCTGTGGTGGGAAGGCCAGAAGCCAGTTGAGGCCTCATCCTGTGACATAAAGGGTTCACCCTGGAGCTGCTCAGAAGACCTGGTTATCCTACTGAAGTCATCTGGGAGGATTAAGAAGTGTCAGGTTCGCCAGTCGGTCCTGGGAATTTAGACAGTCAGGGCCTAGGGAGTGTGGAAGCAAAAGAAGACATCTCCATGCTGAGATCTTGGAGGGCACCCTTAGGAGTAGGGAATCCATCCTGCTTCCTTAATCCTCCCCTTCCTCGTTTCCAAAAAGAAATCCCGGTCGAGTCTGGGCAGGCTCACAGCCTCCTTCACTGTGCGGTCCCCTCTGGAGGAATCAGCACAATCTTGGTATCTGGACATTATCAACATCATCCCATCAAGAATTACATATTTCAGCTGGACTAGGGGAGACGGACACACCCAGTCTGTAGATCTCCCATCCCCCAGGTCTGATTTGATAGCATCTACCAGAACTTGTTTATTCTTCTATGGCACCATATGGTAAGGGGTGAGGCGGTGTTAAAGTAGGACCTTGGATGAGGAACCGAAACAGCCCAAGCTTGGAAAGAGTAACCCAAAGACTAATTTTTATCTAAACTTAATGAAAAATCAAATGCTGGTATGCTTCACAGAGGAAGCCAGCACCCATCAGAAAGTCAAAAGTCACTCAGTAACCATTTATCAAGCACCCACCTGGGTCAAGAACTTCGCTGACGGGAATATCAATAATAGGGACCTTGGTCTCCATCAACATCACATGGCACATGTCAAACCCGGGGGGGGGGGGGGGGGGGGGGGATTTCATGTCAGCTGCAGGAGGGGAGGGAAAGAACATGAATCCTGCAACCAAGGGAAAACATTCTAAATTAACTAATTAAATAAGCATTTCTCAAGATAAAAAAAAGAATTTTGCTGATGGGGATACAAAAAGAGACAAAAGAAAGTCCCTGCCCACAAGGACCCGGACAATGGAAGGGGGGAGGCAACATGCAAACAAATATCTAGAAAACAAGCTATTTGCATGATAAATAGGGAATCATTAATGGAGTGGAGGAGGCCAGGGGAGCAGCCTTGAGCAGCTCTAGAAACTTCTGGTCCCAGATGGAAGACACATTTATCCCTGAGATGACTCCTTAATCTGTCTCTGTCTCTGTCTGTCTCTGTCTCTGTCTCTGACTCTGTCTTTGTCTCTGTCTGTCTCTGTCTCTGTCTCTGTCTCTGTCTCTGACTCTGTCTCTGTCTCTGTCTCTGTCTCTGTCTCTGTCTCTGACTCTGTCTCTGTCTCTGTCTCTGTCTCTGTCTGTCTCTGTCTCTGACTCTGTCTCTGTCTCTGTCTCTGTCTCTGTCTGTCTCTGTCTCTGACTCTGTCTCTGTCTCTGTCTCTGTCTGTCTCTGTCTCTCACTAGCCCGAAGGCTTGAAAACCAATCTTCGGTTGGCCCTTCCTTGGGCAGCCTGATGCCATTCACCATTTTCCTGGGGTTTTGCTAAGCTTACTAATATGATCAGCCCATCACAGACTTTCCAAACTCAGCCAGTTGACAGGCCCCGGACGGACGGATGCTCCAGTAGCAGAGATTAGAGACACGAGCCAACGTCTCAGTTTTACAGATGAAACACTAAGACCTGGAGTGAAGCGACTAGCTTAGTGCCACACAGGGAGTTAATAGCAAAATAGGTTTCAGACCAAGGTCCTCTGATTCCAAATCCGGCACCACTATGGACAGAATCTAGTCCAGCTCTTCTGCCCTTCTCGGTGGTCACTTCTCTCCCTGGGTTAAATTGAGGAAACAGATTTGAGCAGCTCTTCTCAAAAAGCGGTTAGGTGGCTCAGTGGGTAGAGAATGAGGTCAGGAGATGGGCGGTCTTGGGTTCCGATCCAACCTTAGACACTTCCTAGTTATGAGACTTGGAACCCCCGTTGCCTAGCCCTTTACCACTCTTGAACCTCGGAACCAGTGCCCGTTATTGATTCGAAGAAGGGCAGGTAAAGATTGTTTTTAATTACTGAGGACCCCAAAGAGCTTTTGTTTATGGGAGTTCTACCTCTTTGCTATTTCACTGGTTTAAGGATGAAAGGCGAGCCATTTTGAATATACTTATTCACTAAAACAAACAAGCCTGTTATCATAAATAATATTTGTTTTATGACAAATGACTGGATTTCCCAAAACAAAAAAGGTTCTGCCAGACGCCTGGCATACCGTCTACATAGGTTTGCACATCTCTTCACTTCTGGCTTAATACAAGACAGCTGGATTCTCTCTGCTTTGCATCAGTGAGGTATGTTGGTTTGCTCCTATATGGAGAAAATATGCCTCACAGGTAAGTGGCGGGAACAGGTAGGTGCATTTTACCAGGCAAATGACGCCTTAGTATGCTTGGGAAAATGACTTGGAACTGGGAAGCCCCAGCTGTCCTCTGGTCCCTCTTGGGCGGATGGATGGAGTAGCTCCCAGCGGCTCGGGAGGGGGGGGGGGGGTCAGGGATGTGGACAGTGTCTCCATCTTCGACTCTGTCCTTTCAGCCAGGCTCCCAGTGACCTGCCCTGCCTGGCCTGGCATAGAGAAAGCTGGCTGTGCTGGTCCCTGAATCACATGATAATCCTCACAGCTGGGGAGTGGAGGGCAGGAGGGGGTCCCCGTGTCCTGGAAGCGGCAAATACAAGGCGGTCAGCCCTGAGATCTCCACAAACTCGGGATCTGGGGGCTGGAGGACAACAGTGCTGGAAGTGGGGGGGGGGGGCGGAGGATGCCGGCAGGGAAAGGCAGCCCTCCTCACGCAGGGCCCCTTCAAATCCTACCGCTCACTTCGGCCCTGAACCCTCCAGAGATGCGGCGCACTTGGCAAAGCTCCGTGCGCCCCGGAACTGGCAGCAGCCCAGAGAGCCCAGCACCCAAAGCAACCAGTACTATGGCCGGGGTGCCTATGGGCTCAGGCCTCCCAGCTCCACGTGGTCCTCACTGGAAAACTAGCGCTGCCCCCGACTAGGGGAGCCCCGCTCCTCTACTCCTTCCACCGCTTCCCAACGTCCCCAGAGGCTCGGAGTTCGGGATGGGGTTGTCACTCAAACTGGAGGGCGGGGTGGGGGGCAGGATGGGGTGGGGTGGAGACACCGGGCCCAAGCCCCGCCCCGCGCCCTCTCTCTCTCCCTTCCCCCTTCTTGGGGCAGTTAAACGACCAACTTTTAGCGGGCATGGCGCTGGGGGCGGGCGCTTGGTGACCCTGGCACTAACTTTGTTTCAGGAACTGGGCGAAGCCTCGGCACTCCGGCGGTCCCGGGGAGAGTTTGGGGCGTGCACCGTTTCCCCTCCGGCAAGAGCACGGTCTGTGGAGCCGAGCTGAAGGAAGGCACAGGGAGAGGCGTGGTGTGGGAAGAAAAACGCCACCCAGCCCGGAGGAGGCGTCCCGGGTCCAGCGGACAGGCGGCTGGCGGCTGGCGGCGGCGGCGGCTGGGAGAGACGGACTCCCTCCAGCCGCCAAGATGAATAGTCTGTCCTTCGATGAGACGGCCTTGGATCCCTCCCTGGCCCTGGGCGAGTCCAGTGACATCGACTCGGCCCTGCTCAGTGACATCGAAGGTGGGTCCGGAGAGGGAGGAGTGCAGGGTTAGGGTCTCCTTGTGCCCGAGAGCCGGGCCAGGAGAAGATGCTAGCCGGGGCTGCGGCGAGGAGGGGGACAGGGCTGGCCTGCGGCCCTTGGGGCTGGAAGCTGCCCTCTAGGATCCTTGGCTGGTCCCCGGCGTCGAGAGCGTGTGGGTATACGTGATTCTGCGCGTGTCTATGGCTCCGGACTCAGGGTATGGCTGTGGAGTGTGTTTGCGGCTATTTGTGCATCTCTGCGGGCACTGAGTCCCCCTCCTCGGAATGCGCGCCCAGCTGGGGACTCGCCGTCTGGGGGGACCATTTGGAGACTGGTACTCCCCCCCCCCCCCACTCCCCCCCCCTCCCGATCGGATGTCCAGACTGAGGGGGTCTAATTTCTCCTCCGAAGCGGGCACGCCTCCCGGGGCGGCCGGGGAGCAGGAGGCTGCTTAATTGTGCCTTCCCCGAGCCCCGCCCCCCCCTCGAGCCCTCGAGCTCGTGACGTCAGCGTCAGCTAGGGAGGTTACTCTCGGTCATTCCCTCCGGCCCGCCAGAGTTCACGGAGCCCTGCTGGCTGCCAGTTTCTGCGAGGGGCAGGCTGGGGGGGGGGGGGGGGGAGACTGGGTAGGAAGTGGGCGTGGAAAGGAAGAAGAGAAGAGACCAGACGGGACAGGCCTGGACTGGAGGGATTGTGGGCCTGAAGCTTGAGACGTCCGTGGACGCCCTCCACCTCTTCCTTTAGGAGACCGCCCATCCCACGTCCCTGAGTCTAGATTGGGGGGTTTTGAGTGAAAGCTAACCCAGCTTCCTGGTTCCAACCACGTGGAACGTAATGATAAGCCTGCGGCTAGGAGAAGGAATTGGCCTTGAATTAGGCTTTCGTGTAGCTTTTTTCCGCTTTACCCCGTCGTCTGGTTCGGACTCCCATTTTGGGTGTTGTTCCCCTGGGAGGAAACCGCTTCCGAGACTGACTTGCTCCTGGTCCCAGGGGGAGGCTCAAACTCGGGTCTCCCGACTCCGAGGAAGCTCAGCTCTGCCAGCCCCTTCCGAAGAGCACCCTTCCCGCCCTAAACGAGGGAGACTTTGTCCCCAGAACCTTTCCTGGCAGAAAACGGTTCCTTTTTCCTCTCAGCCAGATGATTTTTCCTTCATAAACTGGGAAGCGGAGTGAGTGGCAGAGATGAGGGCGCGCTGTTAGTGAGAGGAAGCTTTCTGTTCGGTCCACAATAACTTTAACGTTTAAAAAATGATTTGGAAACTTACTTTCTGCCTTGGAATCGATACTGTGTATTACTTCCAAAGCAGAAGAGTAGTCACGGGGCTTAAATGGCTTGCCTAGGGTCACCCACCTGGGGTCCCAATTGAACCCAGGACCTTCTGATTCTGGGCCCAATTCCCAGGCCACTGAGTCACTTAGCTGCCTTCTTAAACTTCCGCCTTTTTACTCTTACTTTCTGCCTTCCTATCAGTTCTAAGACAGAAGAGTGGCATTAGAATGAAGTGACTTGCCCAGGGTCCTACAGCTAGGAAGTACCTATTTAAAAACCCTTACCTTCTGTCTTAGAATGAATACTGTGTATTAGTTCCATTAGAACCTAGGATCTCCCGACTCCAGGCCTTTGGTTGTGCTACCTAGTTGCCCCAACAATAAAATTTTATGAAGGCCTATTGCTTATTGGATACTATTGGGTGCAGAGTATTCCAATAGGAGACAGGGAAGAGAGAGAAAATTTAGATGAACAGTAATAACTAGCATTTACATAGGCTTTAAGGTTTGCAGAGCGTTTTACAGTTATTTCATTTTGTCCTCACAATAATCTAGGGAAGTAGACACACTTAGTATCATAATTTTATCAATGAGGAAACTGAGGCAGAGAGGTTAAGTAACTTGCCCATGGTTACCCAGGCCAGCCAGGAAGTGTTTAAGGCCAGATTTAAAGTCAGGTCTTCCTGCCTTGGGTCCAGAAATCTCTTAATTGTGCCTCTTAATTAAATTAGATTAGAGAGGTCTCCATTCTTTTGGAGTTTATAGCCAAGTAAGGGAATGTACATACACAGATAAGGACAATATTGACATTGCCTGCCAATTTGTTATAATAATAGCTAAGAATAATAATAGCATGATATAGCACATATAATATAATAGAGAATTTACTATGTACTAGACAGTGTGCTAAATGTTTTTTATTAATATCTTATTGAATTCTCACAGCAAGCCTTCCAGAGAGAGGCTTTTATTATCCTCATTTTACAGATGGGGAAACTGAGCCAAACAGGTTAAGTGACTTGCCCAAAGCCATGCAGCTCCTAATTTCTATGGCTAAAACTGAAGTCCAGGTCCATTCTTCCTGACTTCAGGATCAGCATTCCATCCATTCTACCACTAGTTCTCTGTTCTCTTGTGAACTCCTTGGTGGGTCCTCCCAACATGCTGGAGACTTTCTTTTAGATTGCCTGACATTACATAGATACCAATGGAACAAGCAGATTGTAAAATGGTTATTTAGTTAATAATATCCAATATTAACAATCTAAATAACCTTTCCCCATTCTAGCCTATACACTACACATCTTGCCTAGGTATGCCCTCCCTACTCCTTACATTCCAGTGGCTCTCTATCACCTCGAGAATAAAATAAAATCTTTTCCATTTAAAACTCTTCTCAACCTTGTCCTTTCCTATATTTTTTATATAGTATTCCTCTCTATGAACTGTATTTTCCAGCTTCCTCACACATCATGCTCCATTTAGCATCATGATGCTTTTATACTGCCTATCCTCCAGGCCTGAAATGCATTCCCTTCTTCCTTTCACTTCTTAGCATCCCTGGCTTCAAAATTAAGACCTGGTTCAAATGTTACCCTAGTACAGTGATGGTGAACCTATGGCATAGGTGCCAAAGATGGTATGTAACCATTATTCTCTCCCCCTCCCCTCCCCCAGTTCATTACTAGAAAGGCAGAGGGACTTGGGCAGAACTGCTCCCCTCTCCCTCTCCATCATACCTGATCACATATTTTCCCATCCCCCGCCCCTCTGCCCAGCAGCCCCATGGGAATGCACAGGGAGTAAGATGGGTGGCTCACAGGTGGCAGATCTGGAGGGGAGCAGAGTACTCAGGACACTCTCTTTCCTCTCTCTACACTCACTGAGGACATTCCTCACTTCATCCAGTCCTTCCCTCAGCAGCCCAATGAGAGTGCTTCCTCCCTCTCCCGTGTGGGGTTTAGAGGGGGGGCAAGCACTTGGTCTAGGAGGTAGGGTGGGGGGCAGGGCTTGGCACTCTTGTCTCTAAAAGGTTTGTCATCACTGCCCTAGTATGTAGGGAGCACAGTCCCTAATGCATTTCCCTCTAATCCTATATCTACTCTGTATGTATCTTGCCTCTCTCCCTACGTATAAACAAATTGTTTCAAATGTAACCTCCTTGAGAGCAAAGACTGCCTTTGCCTTTTTTGTATCACTGGATTAATATGTGTAAAGTGCTTAGCTGGGGGCCCGGCACAAGGTTTAATAAAGAGTTGCTGATTGATGGACTGATTGATGGGTACAAAATAAAAGTCTAGACAAGTACTATGAGAACTTGAAGGACGTTCAAGAGTCACTTTCACTTGGAATTTTGGAAGGTTGCATAGAAGAGCTGAGTTCAACTTTGAAAGAAAAGAGGAATTAAGTAGAAAGTTTGGGGGGGGGGGTAGAGAAAAACTCCATTCCATGCATGGGCTTGGCTTGAGCAAAGGAGATTGAGGGCAGGCTAAGAAGGAAGGAAGCAAGCAAACATTTATTAAGTACCTACTATGTGCCAGGCACTGTACAGAGAACTTTACAAATAGTAGTTCATTTGATTGACATAAAAACCAAGAAAACAAGTGCTATTATGATTCCCATTTTACAGATGAAGAAACTTGAGGCAGTTAAGTGACTTGCCCAAGATTATACAGCTAATTGTCAAGAGGTCAGATTTGAACTCAGGTCTTCTTGACTCCATGCCCATTGCTCTGGGTCCACTATGCCACAGAAAGTAGGCTTGGCAGGAACCTGGAGCAAGTTAATAGGAGTTACATGAATCAGGACTAGAAAAGAAAGGTTGGATGCAAACTGTTAAAGTCCTTGAATGCTGGTATAAAATGAATCTAACAGGCTTCTCGGAGGCAGTGGAGATTTTGGAGTAAAGGGATGATGTAATCATGGTGGCGTATAGTCAAGAATATGACAGCACTTGTAAGGGTAGTGTAAAGAGGGAATAGACTGCAAACATGGCTAATTTTGAAACTATTACAGTTTATCTAGGTGAGAAGGGGCGGCAGCTTGGTTTGGGGTTGGCAGATGGAGAAATGGAGAGGTGCAGACAGATGTGAGAAGGGTTTCTGGGAAGTGGAGTGGACCAGCTGGATCTTGGAACTGAAGGATCATCTGATCAAGTCCCATATCAAAGGAGGAAATCAAGGTTCAGAGGTGTTGGGACTTGACCAGAATAGGAAGTTAGCAGAGTCATGATCTGAATGGAGGACTTTCTTTTTGTTTTTTTCCTTAAATTTTTTTTCATTTTAAAATATTTTCCCATGTTTACATGATTCATTTTCTTTCCCTCTCCTTTTCCTTCACCCACCCAGAGCCGAAAAGCAATTCCACTGGGTTGTACAAATGTTATCACTTGATACCTAGTTCCATATTATTCATTTTTTGGTATAAAGCGATTTTTAAAAGCCTGAACCCCAAATCCCACGCCCATATATCCATGTGCTGAGTGAGGTCCTGTGTTCTTTTGCATTTCTACTCCCGTAGTTCTTTCTCTCAATGCGGTTAGCGTTCTTTCCCATAAGTCCTTCAGGAGTGTCCTGGCTTGTTGCAAAGTCCATTACAATATTTTACTTTCCGTGTACGATTGAATTCAGGACTTTGAACTCCACGTATGGTGCTTTTCCTGCTCCCCCCAAATGTAGGAGAGTGGAGGAAAGAAAAGAGACCAATATGGCTCTGCGGTTATGAGGCCAGGCGGCAGGAAAGCCGGGTCATGGACAGAAACAGAACAGTTAGAGGAGCAGCGGGGCTGAAGAGAAGGATGAGTTCAGTGTGGGACATGTTTAGGTCCAAATAGCAGTACTAGAAGGTCAGTGACATAGTTGGTGCTTAATACATTGGTACCGTTGACTTCCTTCCAGAATCATCTGCACAGAGTTTAAAGTTGAAACCATGGCAACAAATAAAAGCATCCAGGGAGAGAGATGAGAAAGGGAAGGGCTGAAGGCCAAAGACTGCACTTTTAAAGGAAAAGGAGGAGGAACTGGCAAAAGGTTAGAAAGGTTGTTTGGGAAGAACTATGAGAAGCCCAGCATCTCTGGAATTCAAGTGGGAGAACGAGGAAGGAGTGATCGATCCACAGAGGTCAAGGATGCCAAGAAGGGGAGAATGCCTTTGGATTTATCCATAAGGAGGAGGATGTTAGATGACTTTGGAGGTTTTGGTCAAATGGTGGGAGTAAAGCCAGTTTGAAAAGGGGTTGAAGAATGAGTGAGTGGTAGGGAAGGGAATACAGATGAATAGATAAATCCTTAAGAAGCTTGACTTGGAGGAGGGTGGAGATCTAAAGATAACTTGAGGGGGAGGCAAGTTCCAGGGGTAGACCTAAGTCAAAGGCTCCAAGTAAACAGAATGGAGAAGAAATGGGTGGCAGAACTCTTATTTCATTTGATAGATAAGATATAAATGGAATTTTTATAAATTACTTTTCTTGGATGTATAGAGGACAGAATCCTGGGTTGAGATAATGTGATGAAAAAAAAAGAGGGGGAAAGAGAAAGGAAAAAAAAGGGGAAAAAGGGAGGAGATAAGTTCTAGGGGCTCTCTATGTACTTTCTCTAGGGCCTCCTCAACTCCCAGAGGAGCCATAGTTATCCTTATGTCAGTGACTCCCAACCTATATATTCTGGTCTAGTCTCTGCTGAGCTTCAGGACATCACCAACTGCCAACAGAGCATTTCCTTCGGGATGTTGGGGTGTAAGGATAAGGGATAAGGGATAAAGAAAAATGCACAGATTGTCTTTAAGAGAAAAGGAGGAGAATTTAGACACAAACTCTGGGAAAAGATTCTGGAAGGAGAAGAGGATCTTGGGAGTTTACTGGGTTTAACAGTCTCTCCAGATCTGGCTTTCCTCTGAGCTAGTAAGGAGGATTTTTGCACTGGCATCCCCTGGGAAAAGACTAATCTTGTGGAAAGATTAGGAATTCCTGGGTTGGAGAACTGCCTTGGAAGAGACCTGCCTTTCCCTGAAGTACAGAGATCAACCTGTCAGAAACAACTTGGTTAAGGTAAACCCAAGGGTTTTGTCACCTGGAAGCCAACCCCAGGCCTTGCGTAAGGACTCAGTACATCTGTGAGTCCTGCATCCTCAGCCTTATCACTTATCCTTACAGGGGAGACATGTACAACTCGACCTATTCAAAACAGAACTCACTATTTTTTTCTCTGCAAACCTATGTCACATCTAGACTTCCCTATTTCTTTGAAAGGAACCACCATTCTTCTAATCCTCCCCCAGTGTTACAACTTCAGTCTTATCCTCAATGTCTCAGTCTCATTCACCCCTCATCATATCCATTTACTTGCCAGATTTTGACTTTTCTATATCCCACAATGTCTTGGATATATCCACTTTTCTTTCTTTTTCTTTTGTTTAAGCCCTTACTTTCTGTCTTAGTATCAGTTCTAAGACAGAAGAGCAGCAAAGGCTAGGTAGGCCACTGGGATTAAGTGACTTGTCCAGGGTCACACAACTAGGATGTGTCAGAAGTCAGATTTGAACCCAGGTTGTCCTGATTCCAGGTCTGATGTTCCATCTACTGTGTTACCTAGCTGTCTTTCCACTTCTTTATGGTCATGTGGATAATATCTTATTTCAGATCCCTAGCCGGTGATATGCTAGAGCAGTGAAAATGGATTGGCAAATGTTTACTGTGAGCATTTACACTTTGGAATGCTATCACTTAATAAATAAATGCTACAAACAGAATAAAGAATATACACATATATAACTAAATGCTGTAAATCAGGCCATGATTATTCTGCCAGCTTTCTAGGTTGGAAAAGTGATGGAGAAAGCATTAATAATGCAGATTAAACTTTAAAATGTGTTCATTTGTAACATTTATCAGCACTCCTCTTATTTCTTGGACTATTGAAATGACTTCCCTAATTGGTCTCTTTCACAAAGGACCTAGATTTGGAGTCAGGAAGACCTGAGTTCAAATCTGGCATCAAACATTTCTTAGCTATGTGACCTTGGGCAAATCATTTAAAAACTCTTGATCCTTCCTTAAAATAGGAATAATAATAGCTCCTACTAATAGCATTCCTAACTCCCAAAGTTGTGGTAAGTATGAAATACATTAATATTTTTAAAGCATTTTGCAAACTTTAGTGCTGTGTAAATGCTAGTTAGTATTAAATCTCTCCCCTTTCTGACTCATCGTCCACACAGCTGTCAAAGGGATTTTCCTTAAGCCCAGCTCTGAGTCTTGTCATTTCCCTTCTCTGTTAAGTTCCAAGGGCTCCCTATTGCCTTGAGCCCTTTTCAAGCTGGCTCCATTATTCTTTCTTCCTAAATTCTCTAGTCCTGCCAAACTGGCCTCTCCCTGTCTTCTTCCCACAGTACTCCATTTCCTGAGCCTTTCCACGGGGCATCCTTTATTCCTGAAATTTGCTCTCTCCTCACTCTCCACTTGTTATGATCCCTTCCTTCAAGATACCACTCAAACAATACCTCCTAAGTTCATTGCCTGCCTTTGCTAATTATCTTCTATTTTGTTCTTTGTATTTTTCCATACGTGCTTATTGTTACCCTTCCCCTCCGTCAAATGTGCCTGGCACATAGTAGGATGCTTGTCAATAGTGTGATTGATTACTTTAAAGTAAGTCCTCCCTGGGTCTGTTTCATCATCTTTTGCAGAAAGAGGGGGTGGATTAGGAGAGCTCTGAGGTCCTTTCTAGATCTAATATCCCATGAGTCTCTGAATCCATTGATAACAAGA
Organism: Monodelphis domestica; assembly: GCF_027887165.1. NCBI lineage: Eukaryota > Metazoa > Chordata > Mammalia > Didelphimorphia > Didelphidae > Monodelphis > Monodelphis domestica. The sequence continues at coordinate 279,791,402 of NC_077233.1, read as the reverse complement.
ATAATTTGATGAAATTATTATCACTTCCTAATTGATGCCCTTATAAATATATCTGGATTTCCTTCTCTCTTTCTTTCTTTTTCAAACCCTTTGCTTCCATCTCGGAATCAATACTGTGTATTGGTTCCAAGGCAGAAGAGCAGTAAAGACTAAACAATAGGAGTTAAGTGATTTGTCCAGAGTCACTAAGCTAGGAAGTATCTGTGGTCAAATTCGAACCCAGGATTTTCAACTCTGTAAAAAACAAGGGACAACTGTAGTTGAGGTTTTCAAATAAAGGTGGGTGCAGAACTTGTGGGATTTGATTTAGAGCGAGGCGGCATTGACCTTAAACTATTTCCAATATGAGTTTGAAACACTGTGCTCAGGAACCACAAGAGTATGGAATTGTCCCATTCATACTTGAGTGGGTAGTGAGGGAGAAGGTATGGCGGTAACCTTTTGCCCACAAGACACCTTTCCCTATTGTGCCAGATCCCACATTGTTTTCAGCTGCTCAGCTTGGCTGGCCACTGTGGGCAAACAGCCTGGTGAGTTGCTCTCGGGTGAGGGGGAGAATCAGCACGAAGAAAGCAATCTAACCTCGGGGTGAATGACACGGGTGCCCCAGCTCCAGAAGCCTGCCATCCTACCCGGCCAAAGGCCCATCTGGCTATTGCCAGTTGTTCTAGGTCAAAGGATTTTGATAGAGTTCAGGGAGCTCTCTTGTCCCTCCCTTCAGCTTCTCTTGGTCTTTTTCAAGTGCGGAGGAAACTTTCAATTATCTCCCTTACCTTTGCTCCCAAGCTAACTGGATCTTGGAGCGTCAGGCAGGCTGCTTCCACGTCACAATCCACTGCGTGGCCACATCAGGTGGCAGGCCACGAGGAGCTGTCATTGGAGGCCATTTCCACACTAGGCTTCTCCCCTTGCTCCTCACCTGGCTGAGGTGATTGTAGAATTTAATTCTGTCGGACTATATTCTATATAATCCTGGTAAAATCTAAGTTATGGACTTCATGCTCTTTTAGAGCCTCTGACTATGTCCCTGAGCCTGGCTGGCCACGGCCTGAGCCATCTGTCCCACGAACATAGGCCAAATGTCACCAGCCCTAAAGCAGTAACCCTCCAAGTCATGGGGTGTTACGACCCTTCCAAAGGACTCGTGATGAAAAACGCTATTCACCTCCAGACAGAACTGATGAACTTTGAGTGCAGGTTGAAGCATATTTTTTTCCTTGTTTGTTGGCAGCCTGGCTAATGTGGAAAAAATGTTGCCTGGCTTCAGATACATAATGAATATTGTATTTATTCCCTTCCGAACAGGTGAGGGGGAGGTTGAGAGGAATAGAAATAATGAGATTAAATTTGATTATTTAGTGCTAAACCTGATAAGTAGATCAGTCGAACAAATTAGAGGAGCAAGAAAAAGAAATCATTGAAGATGGTAATAGAGTATTTGATAAATCCAAGAACATAAACTTTCTTTTTCACAAGAACTGCTGGAGAAAATTAGAAAGCACTTCGCCAGAAACTAAGTTCAGACCAATGCCTTTATCATATCCTATAATAAATTTTAAATGGATGCCTATCCTTAATAAAAAAAGATGAGAGGGGGCAGCTGGCTGGCTGGCTCAGAGGATGGAGAGCCAGGCCTAGAGATGGGAGGTCCTAGGTTCAAATGTGACCTCAGCCACTTCCCAGCTGTGTGACCCTGGGCAAGTCACTTCACCTCCATTGCCTAGTCCTTTTCATTCTTTTGCCCTGGAGCCAATACACAGTATTCATTCTAAGACAGAAGGTAGGGGTTTTAAAGAAAGAAAGAAAAAAGATGACAATAAAATCCATTCTTTTTCATAACTGTGATATGGGGCGGTTAAGAGAAAGTCTGACAATAATCCCTTACCTGAACCAGGGCTAGATGAGATCATAAAAGACAAGATAAACAATTTTGGCTCCACGTAGTTAAGAAACTTTTATATTAATAAAATAAACGAATATGTAAGTAGAACAAAAACAGTAGCCAAAGGAAAATATTTGCATAATATATCACCAGTGAAAACCTGACAGTTGGCCAATATATACAAGGAATTGCCATACCAAGAGCCATTCCCCAATAGAAAACTAATCAAAGGTAATGAACAATTTTCAGAAGTTTCACAAGCTATAAATAACCACATGAAAACATATTCAGAGTCACTAAATAGTAAGATAAATAGTCATTTAAACAAGTCTAAAGTTTTATTTAACTCCATGCATGTTGACAGAGATAAAAAAGGCAATGTTGGAAGGACCATAAGAAATAAGGACATTGATGCCCTGTTGGAGCTATGAAGTAGTTCAATAATTCTGGATTTCAGTCTGGAATTTCCAAAGAACAGTAACTAAGTTGTCTAGATCTTTTTTTTTTTTAACCCTCACCTTCCCTCTTGGAGTCAATACTGTGTATTGGCTCCAAGGCAGAAGAGTAGTAAGGGCTAGGCAATGGGGGTTAAATGACTTGCCCAGGGTCACACAGCTGGGAAGTATCTAAGGCCAGATTTGAACCTAAGACCTCCCGTCTCTAGGTCTGGTTCTCAATCCACTGAGCTACCCAGCTGCCCCCTAGTTGTCTAGATCTTTGGGCTCATTGATCCCCGTGTTAAGGCTATATCCCAGGGATGTCAAAGATAGAAATAAAGATCCGATATATATCAAAATATCCACAGGGGACACTCTTTGGTAGCAAAGGCATGGAGACAAAGTGAGTACCCATTGACTTGGAAATGTCAGGAAAAATTATGATACTAATGTAATGCAATATTATTGTTTAGTGAAAAGTGGACAATTTAGAAAAATGTGGGAAGATTTGTCTGAACTGATGCAGAAAGAAATACACAGACTCAAGAAATTAATAAATACAATGGCTACCCAACATGAATGAAAAGATTACTAAAAAGAAATTGAAATCTGAATGATGAGAAAACCAGTGGAGGTCCCAGAGCTGATGAGATGATGGAGCATACTGCTTTCCTTGTGGCGGAGAAATAGAGGATAGATTGAATGTTGCATATATGATCTCTATACTTGATGTTCTTGTGTTATTGTTCTCTGTTAGAAGGGAGAATTTATATCGGTGGGGAAAGCTTGTGATACAAAGAAAAAAGGCATCCATAAAACTTGAAAAACTCGCACCAACATAAATGTAGGTTATGTTGATAAGAGAGAACAAAGTATGGACCGCTGTAAACCTTAAAATTTCTTAGACTTAAGTCTAAGAAATTTTAAGGTTTACAATCCCCCCTGATGATCATTGGGAGACTAGTCTCCCCATTGATCATTTAACATAATCATTTTGTAGTTCTAAATTCACTTCTAACTAAAGATATACACAATATTCAATTTTCTAAGAGAAATTAGAATAGTGAGAGAGGAAATAGAAAAGAAAAGAAAGCAAAACCAATGTTTTGCTAGGTGCATTGACAGAAAGCCAAATTAGGGGCAGTCCCTTTTGGCATAAATGTGTACAGTTACAATAAATATTCAATCAAAAGTTCAGTCCAATCAATCACATCCAAAGTTCATTCTTGATCTTCTTGATGAAGTGTAGGTTTTCGGCATCTTTCTGCAACAGTTCATTCTCTGGATATAAAAGTTTCAAGCTTCTTTCTTGAAGATCTTTTCTCAAACAGAATCAAAATTTTAAGGTTTACACCACTAAGGGTTAACCCATCCTTGAGACTTCGAAACAGAAGTCAAAGCAGAAAAGGTAATCTTCAATTATTCCTGCCCCCAACCCCTTCCCATTCCTCCCCCCAGATTTTGGGATCACTTAGATTATAGCTTTGGACTCCCAAGAGCAATGGTTTCATACGGTAACTCTTCCTGATAACGGATCTGCTTCCTGACATATTATTACTTTGTATTAAGTTGAACTTGTCAGGGTCTGTATACAATAAACTGTTAAGTTCCTTTTAAAAACTGTCTTTGTGTCCTTAGCGCTTAGAACAGTTCCTTAATAAGCAGGAGGCACTAAATGCTGACGGCATTGACGACTTTTGACGTGGATTGGGTCTTCATCTGCTGACATAACAATTGGAACGTTTTTAGTATTTTCTATAAACAGTATATAAAGGAGGCTGAGGAAGTTCCAGAAGAGGAAGATGACTGTGTTCACTGCCCTCCTTTTTAGGCCAATTTGTGACAGTAGATCCCAGCTCATAGGCTTGGAATCCCCAATTCAGTCCCACAAATGTAAGTATTTGCTGTGTATAATTCATAGTGTTCAGTGTTAAAGCCAGTAGAACCAAACAATTCCTGCCCTCGAAGAGCTCATCTGCTGGGAGGATAGATAGAGCCTGTATACGAGCAATTATATATATATGTATGGGACCGGATCTCTGATATCAGTGGTCTAGAGGAAAGTCACTCTACCAATGCATGAATGCATGGCAGCTCATTCTTCACAGCTTAGTCATAGAGGTTAAGTAACTTGCCCAGGTCCCATAACTAGTGCTTATCAGAATTAAACATCTTCCTGGATTCACGGTCTCTTCTCTAACCATTGGGGCCTGTTGCTTCTCCTATATACATACATTTTAAAAATAAGACAAAATAATTTCGAGCCTACTTCTTGAAAAGAGGCTTCTCTGGGGATCTGGAGCCCAATGAAGGAAGGATCAGAAAGAGAACAAAATGCAAGCATTGGCTCCTCTGAGATGGCATTTCCTTTGTTTCCCAATTTTTTATCTCTCTGTTTTTCCCCCTTACTACCTAGCTGTGCCTCCTGAAACTCTTGGAAATGAATTTTGCCCCCATCATTGAGCTTTATTGGGGCCCAGAGGCCCCAGGGCTCAGGCTTCTGATAGCTAATTCTCTCAAAGGTCACAATCAGCGTCATTAGGCATTGCCAAGGACTTTCTACTGCTTCTTTGCCCCAGATTCTGTTGGGCAAAGGGCTTTTTAGTCCTTGGTCAAGAGAGGATGGACTCTTACCTAAGGCAGGTTAATTTCCACCAGCTACATTTAGTGGTTTCTCACTCTGTGCTCATTTCTCTCATAGCTGACCACCCCCTGGATTGGAGTCAAGGTGGGACTAGTCCCTTGGAGCCTAGGGATTCCCCACCTCCCTTTAGTTCCTTCATTTTCCTCTTTCAGGAAATGAGAGAACAGAGCAAAGCTGGTGGGCCCTGTTTAAAGTGCCATTTTGAAAACCCATTTCTTTCAGCCATCTTTGATGCACACATTCTGTCTCAACAGTTCAATTCAGCAAGGACATATTGAGTGCCTACTGTGTGCACATTGTTTTTAATCTCCCTCTCTTTCCCACATGTAGAAAGTGTCATTCCCTTCTCCTGTCTTTCGCTGTCCTCTCCTCTCTTAGTCATAAACATGCTCTTTCTAATGTACATGTGAATTTTCTATCTCTTTCTATCATCTTTTTTATCATCGTCATCATCATGCTAGCTAGAATTCACGTAGTCCTTTAAGATTTGCAAAGGCTTTAAATCTAGTCTCATTTAATTCTCACAGTAGCCTTGGAGGTTTGGTGGCATTATTATTCCCATTTAATGGAATAATAATATTAATAGTGATAGCTAACACTCAAGTAACACTATAAATCAACACTTCGGCCATTTCTGAGAATGCATATTCTTCTATATTCCATACCTCTAGCACGGTATCTCTCTACCAAGGGGATGGGGGAGACAGTTTAGCCACTAGTTTTTGGAAGTTATGTTTGGTTTCCTCTTTTTTGGTCAGAGTTCTGAGTTCTTTCAGAAAGATTTCCCCTCATGTTGTTGCAATGGTCAGATCTCCCATACATATGTCTTTCCCTGCTTCTCTGGATTGATATTTCTTATCATTTTTATGGTACGATCAAATTCCATCTCGTTCATATATCATGATTTGTTCAGCCATTTTGCAATTGATAAGCATCTATTTGGTTTCTGTCTTTTACTATAGCAAAAAGTGCTACTATAAATATTCTTCTATATATGATTCTTTCCTGCTCTCTTTGAGTTCCTTCGCTTATGTGAATCAGTTTATACATTTTAATTACTTTGCGGTATGGATCCAGATTGTTTCCAAAAGTCAACTGATTTATAGCTTCACTAACAGTACTGGTGTACCTGTCTTCCCATAATTTGAACAATTGCTCTTTTTTTTCTTCTGTCATATTTTCAAATATGATGACTGTGATGTAGTCTCAGAGTTGTTTTAATTTTTATTTCCTTGATTGGTGGATTGGACCATTTTTTACATAGTTGCTGTTACTAGGCTATAATTATTTGACAATTGCCTGTTCATAGGCTTTGATCAGTTATACACTGGGAAATTGCTCTTATTCTTATTTCTTATTATTGTTTCCATTTTCCACTTTTTTCTATCTCCCTTACTAGAGAAATTTGCTATGAACATTTTTCCCCCAAATTGTTTCCCTCCTGATTCTAACTGCTTTTATTTTTGGTTGGGCAGAAGCCTTTCAAATTTATATAATCAAAATAATTTATTTCCTTTTTATGATAAAATATTTGTCTAATAATTATCTGTCTTTGTTTCTGTAGCCTTTTTACATAATGTTTTTTTTTAAATTTGGTCAATTTCAAACATTATTCCTTGGTTACCGAAATCATATTCTATTCCTTCCTCCCCTCCCCTTTCCCTTCCTGTAGCTGCAATTCCACTGGGTATTTATTCCTTGTGACCTTGATCAGAACCTATTTCCATGTTGTTGATGTTTGCACTAAGATGATATTTTAGAGTCTACATCTTTGACCTATATTTTCAAGCAGTTGTTTTTCTTCTGTGTTTCTACTCCCACAGTTTTTCCTCTGAATGTGGATAGTGTTTTTTTCTCATAGATCCCTCCGGGTTGTTCAGGATCACTGCATTGCCACTAATGGAGAAGTCCATTACATTTGATTGTACCACAGTGTATCAGTCTCTGTGTACATTGTTCTCCTGGTTCTGCTCCTTTCACTCTGCAAAAACCTGGAGGTTGTTCCAGTTCCCTAATGTTTTTTTCAGTATTTTTGCATCACTTGGACTGTAGTTTTCTTCCTCTGCTTTATCTCTCCTATTTTGGGTTCCAAGATCATATTTGTTTCATTAAAATTTTTTGGAAGGATTTGATCAGAATTTCAAGAAGGGCTTCTTATTGAAGATGGGATTTGCCCATTAGAGATTTATAGCTATAATTCTTAGTCCTGGAGTAGCTTGACTTTGAACTGTGCCATTTCAAGCAGGGCCTTCAGGCATCTACAGTTGGTATACTGATCTCTGTTTCCTTATGCTATTACCTGCCGAGAGGTCAGAACTTCAAGCTTCGACCCCTGGATGGCACTAAGATAGTCAGTCTTAAGATATTCCCAGTCTCCTTGCTATGCTGGCTTTGTCCTGGCTTCCATGCTGTCACCTAGCAGGAGACCTAAGCCCCTAGACTGGCTGTAGATCCTCTTTCCTAGTGCTGTTTTGGGGAGTGAGAGGGTCTTTGGTTTCTTTTACATTTCTTCTTCATTGCTAATAGCTGTTCTTCAGAGAAGCTGAGTTTGCCTAGAAGTTTTCATATAATTGTCTTAACTGAAAGTCTCTCATTTCCTTTTCTGGTCTTCCCTTCCTACTCACATAGTAATCCTTGCCCTTGAAATAGCATAGTTATTAGGAAAACAGGGAGATATCTCGGCACGAGCAGAACTGGGAGAGAGAGGGAAGAAGAAAGTTGAAGTAATGACCCAGCAAAAGTACAAGCAAGTGGAACCGATCTGATCTTTAGCATCCTGGTCTGAAAGAAAAGCTCCAGCCACTTCTTTGCATATACTTGGAACCATAACCATAGAATGACCCAGGCAGGGATGGGATCCAGGGAGCTATCAAGTTCCATCCTTTCATTTTACAGAGAACACTGAGAACCAGAGAAGAGAAGTCTAGCCCAGAATTAAACAAGTCAGTTGAAAAGCCTTAACTACAATCCAGGTCTTCCGGATCACCATCAGCATTTTGGACACTGATCCATGCTGCCTGTGAGCCATGCCACATTGGCTCATAAACTAAGCTGGTAGAAGGAAAAGGTAGAGGTAGCGAGGTGATGCAGTGGATAGAGCATTGGTTTTACGGCCAGAAAGACTCTTCTTGAGTTCAAATCCAGCCTCAGACCCTTACTAGCTGTTTGACCCTGTTTGCCTCAGTTTCCTCATCTATAAAATGAGCTGGAGGAGGAAATAGCAACTTATTCCATTATCTTTGCCAATACTTTTTGCCAATACTGTGTATTGGCTCCAAGGCAGAAGAGTGGTCAGGGCTAGGCAATGGGGGTCAAGTGACTTGCCCAGGGTCACACAGCTGGGAAGTGGCTGAAGCCAGATTTGAACCTAGGACCTCCCGTCTCTAGGACTGGTTCTCAATCCACTGTGCTACCCAGCTGCCCCCTCCCTGTTTTTTCTTTCTTTAAAAAAACAGTTTCCGGGTAGCTAGATGGTTTGGTGGATAGAGAGCCAGGCCTCACGTTGGGAGGTCCTGGGTTCAAATGTGACCTCAGATATTTTCTAGTTGTGTGATCCTGGGGAAGTCACTTAACTCCAGTTGCCTAGCCCTTGCCCTTCTTCTGCCTTAAAATCAATACTTAGGATCAATTCTAAGACAGAAGTCATGTTTTAAAAAAAGGTTTTGCTGCTATGCTTTAAAAAACAACGTTATTTCCCAATTGATATTCTATGACCAAATAGAAATGTCCATTAAAATGAATGATTATAGTCAAGGAAAACAAATCAGCATATTGACTCCATCTGAAAATGCCCATTTCACGCCCGTAGCTATTGTCTATAACTTCCCTGGATTCTTTCTACTACTGTCACCTGTGGGACAGCTAGCTTGGCTTTCCCCCAAGGATGGATAAGCAGTAAGATCTAGGCAGTTGGGGTTAGGACAGACTTGAACCCAGGACCTCTCGCCTCTAGGCTTGACTCAGTCCCCTGAGCCACCTACCTGTATGAAGTAGGTTTAGAACCCACAGCTTTTGATTTCCACTCTGGTAATGTTTCCATTATGCTGAAGAGACGTCGGAGGTCTCCTTTGACAGATAGGAAAACAGACTGCGTACTTGAGCCTCTTTACACTGCTGCAAATAGATGGCAGCACCTATGCCTGGGTCTGCCAGTAGGACGTGGCCAAAAGGGACAGAAAGGCCAAGACGGTAGCAGATTGGGGAGCAAAAAAGGAAGGCTTCAGACCGTTCAAGCCTGGCAAAAAGAGGAGGGACTGCTTAGATAAAGAGAATTGTTGCTCTTGTTTTTTTGAGGACAAGGTATGACTTTGTTGGACAGTGGAAGCTTATTGCTTACTGTCCAAGTTCATTAGCTTAGAATCAGAATTTGTGAGCTGGAAGGGAAGGGGAACCAATGTTTTTAAGGGCCTGCTTTAAAAAAAAGCGAGGGCCTTCTTTGTGACAGGCAACCCTAGGAGGTAGGTGCTTTTAGATCCCCCTTTTATAGTTGGGGAAACTGAGGCTTGAGAGGTTCTGTGACTTGTCCAAGGCCACAAAGATAGCAAATGACAGAACCACTGTACTACTCTCCACCCATAGCTCTAAGAGTGTTTGATACCATTAACACACCTGAGTTTTGACTCCTTTCCTTATATGCCATCTTGGTGGTGTAAAAATTAAATTTAGTCTCTAGTAAAAAATATTATATTTTATGAGGCTTATTAAAGATTATTAGAAATCCAGGAATAAAGAAAATACAAAGTAAGAAAACCACCTGCCTAGGGCTGAGTAGCCCATTCAGAGTGCCCGAGCTTAGCTTACTTGCTACATCATTGCAATGGCCGAGAGACCACGTGTGAGGCAGAGAGCCAGTTAAATACTCATTGTGATCTCGCCCAGGTGGGGACTCAGGTGAGATTATAGGGAATTCTGGGAAGTACCAAGGACTTCTGGGGATTGAAGGCTAGGGTTCAAAATCTCTATTTTACAGTGGATGGAGACTACTGAATTCTCTCATGGTTGGAGATGGAGTTGCTCCCTCTAAAGGCTGGCTGTTGACCAGATATCACAAATGATATGTAGTGAGTCCCAATGTTGGCATCATAGGCATGTGCCATTAAAAATGACCTGTCTACAGTTTTATTGTGTAGTCAACTGTGTTGCCCACCCTCCACCGTCCAACAAAGTCAGGAATGCAGCGATCTTTGGAAATGAGGTGAGCAAGTGCCTATGGTCAGAGTTCAATGCTGCTGCTGAGGTCCTAGGTTCAAATTTCCCTGGTTGCACTATATTCTCTCCTGTCCTCTATATTCCAATGAGGGTGTGCTGGACACTATTGACCACAGCTGGTGAGAGTGTAGAGGAATCCACATGAACATATCCACATTCCTGGAAGAATGACTTAAAATGACCACCATGAACAATGAGGGGTCCGTAAAAAATGACCAGAGTGACAGACTTGTTCCATAGACCCCTAATGTCCCACATTATCTGTGGAGTGTAATATGGTGGGAAGGGAAGAATTACGCATGGAAGCCCAGGTCTGGCTCCTTGGTAATGTTGTGGGACTGTTGGCAGAAAGGCAGATGGATGGAATGTTGTCACATACTCAGAATACAGAGGTGATACACGTCTTCCTTTACCCAAATGGGCCATTCGGCAAACCTATACAGTAAAGCCATCTTTCAGCAGTGGGGAAGGGAGCGAAGTGGTGGAGGCAAGAAAGGGGCTTCATGGCCTTCCAGGGAGGGGGATGAAGACAAAGAAGGGAGAGCAGGAGGAAGAACATGCTGGGGCCAGCTACGTGGGGGTGTGGCCAGAACCAGGAGGGTCAAACAGGTGGGGTCTGACCCAATCAAGATAGGATGGACACAGGGGACCAGTTGAGGAGGTAGGAAAGACAGACACCTGGAGGACAGACATAGAGGATGGGCAGAGTGGCACAAAGCTATAGGTCTCAAGCCAAGCCTCTATCCAGTAGTGGCAGCAGTCTTATAGGTACTTCTGATTTTTAAAATATACTTTTTATTTTATTTTTCGATGGTTACATGATTTCTGTTGTCTCCCCCCTTCTTCCCCCCCCCCAACAAGTAATTCCACTGGGTTATGCATGTATTATCACTCAAAACCTTAGAGGCTCTCCTGCTTTCACTTAAAGAATTTTCTTTTAAGGTTTTTCTCTTTCTTTCTTTCTTTCTTTCTTTCTTTCTTTCTTTCTTTCTTTCTTTCTTTCTTTCTTCCTTCCTTCCTTCCTTCCTTCCTTCCTTCCTTCCTTCCTTCCTTCCTTCCTTCCTTCCTTCCTTCCTTCCTTCCTTCCTTCCTTCCTTCCTTCCTTCCTTCCTTCCTTCCTTCCTTCCTTCCTTCCTTCCTTCCTTCCTTCCTTCCTTTCTTTCTTTCTTTCTTTCTTTCTTGTTGGGGGTGGAAGGCTGCAGAGCACCCAGCCAAGGGGCAGCAACAAAGAGAGCGCAGTACTGTGCAATAAGGTTAACAGGGTTTTTTGGAATGTGGAAAGTTGAATTGATATAATATGAATTTATATAAAGTTGGGATTGTCTTTAAATACCGAGGGATTAGGATATAGAACAGAAGAAGCTAAAGGAAGAAGAGTATAATATGTGAATTATAATCTTTCCTTCCCTCCCTGCTGCTCAAAAAGGTTAGTTATGTTTGGGGTAGGAGAATAATATATATTTTTAATTTTAAAACCCTCACCTTCGTCTTGGAGTCAATACTGTGTATTGGTTCCAAGGCAGAAGAGTGGTAAGGGCGAGTCCATGGGGGTCAAGTGACTTGCCCAGGGTCACACAACTGGAAAGTGTCTGAGGCCAAATTTGAACCTTGGACCTCCCGTCTCTAGGCGGTAGGAGAATAATATAAACCAAATTTGGAAGAAAGTTGGATGTGTCTAGATTTCCCTTGCTAGATCAGGAAGAGAATTTAGAATTGGAGTTGATGACTTGGATTCAAATCCTGATTCTGCTACTTATTAGCTATATGACTTTGGCTTAGTTAAACCTCAGTTTCTGCAACTGTAAAATGGGAATAATAACAACAACAATAATAATATTGTGAAACCTACCATGCTTTATCCAGAAGGTTGTTGTCAGCTCTTTGTCAATGGCAAATAAATGTAAGCTATTGCTTTGTTGTATTTTTCCATATTGTTCTTTTTGTGAGTAATCTTATAAAACCCGAACCCCAAATAAACTAAAGTGAAAAGTCGCCTGCTTTCATTTGCACTCTGACCCCCACAGCTCTTTCTCGGGAGATGGAGAGCATCCTTTGTCCAAGTCCCTCAGAACTATCCGGGATCACTGCATCGCTGCAGTAGTGTATTGCCATTCCTTTCGTAATTTGCTTACAGATAGATCACAGTTTGTTCTGTGGGCGTGAAAAGCCCTGGACTTGTGAGTTGGGAAGCTTGGCATGGAGTCTCAAGTGCCCTAAAATGACCTTGAGCCAAGACCCTCAACTCAGTTTCCTTGGCAACAGTAATACTCGGTATCGGTATCTTCCAGGTATATTTTAAATGGTTTGTAAGTTGAATAAGTGTTAGTACTTGCAGATGGGTGAGCATCGTGCTGTGGACGGGGGCGGGGGGAGGGGGGGCGCGGTGTTTTCCTTCCTATTTCATTAGATGGTCACAACACTCCTCAGGCCAGAGGTAACTGTGCCCTTTTGACAGAGAAGGAAACTGAGGCCTACTCACAGGGCCTGTTTTATTCTTCTCTGGACTGTCTGGATCTGGAGACCTTTTTCCTTGTCTCATAGAACTAAGACCAAGGGAGTGTTTCTCAAATGAATGAAAAATAAGGAGTTTTGCTTTCAGAGAGAGATTGTGTTAAGCTTTTGTTTTCCTAAGGAGCGGGAGGGATGCGCTTTAGAAAAGGAGGAAGTAGTTTGCCAGTGACCAAAGCCCAAGACCCAGAAGTTGGAAAGGAAGAGGATGGAGGAGGGTAAAAGATATCTCTTTCTGTTAAGATGGACATTAGGGCCAAAATGGGTTCAGTTAATCCAAGTAAGTTTCTAAAGCCCTTCCCCGGAGTGCCAATGTGACCTCTAAGGATCCTTCTGATCCTGAAACGTAACAATCTTGTAAAAGTAAGGCTTGGAAAAACATAAGAAAAAAGCCAATGGGACATTTTAGAAATAGAAAAATAAAACCCCTGCCTTTTTGCAAGAGGTCCCCTAAATATGGAACATATGCCCTCTCCTGCTTATCCATCAAAGCCCAGCTCAGGGCCACCTCCTACAGGATTCCCTCCCTGATTGATTCTTTTAGTTATTAGCACTCTCTCACACTTCTGAAATTACTTGTATGCATATTATAGCCACTCAGTAGAACACGTAGCCTCCTTAAAGACAGGACTTTTTAATTATTATTTTTGTAACTGTAGTCCTCCGAAACGTAGCAGGTGCTTAAGGAAGTGTGTGTTAAAACTGTGCTAAATACTTTATCTGTATTTTTTTAAACCCTTACCTTCTGTCTTAGATTCAGTACTGGGTGTTGGTTCTAAGGCAGAAGAGTGGCAATGGGGGTTAAGTGATTTGCCCAGGATCACACAGCTAGGAAGTGTCTGAAGTCAAGGACCTCCCGTGTCTGGGCCTGACTCTCAATCCACTGAGCCACCCAGCTGCCCCCTGTGCTAAGTGCTTTAGAAATATGACTGCATTTGATTCTTACAACAACCTTGGTAGGTAGGTGCTATTATGATCACTATTTTACAGTTGAGGAAACTGAGGCAGATAAGAGGTTAAGTGTCTTGCCCAGGACCACACAGGAAGTATCTGAGGCTTGATTTGAACTTGGGTCTTTCTGATCCCAGGCTTAGCACTCTACTCACTGCCACTTAGCTGCCTAGCTTAATAATAATCATGTGTTGAACTGAATTATTTATCTAGAAACCAAATCAGTAGAAAGCTTAAATTTTTCATAGTCCTGGGCAGTGTTTAAGTGATGTTCAGCATGATGATCTTTAAGCCCCAAAGGAAATGCTTTCTGAGTTATCAAAAGATTGGTGCCCCTCCAAAAACTGTTTGATTTCTTGGTTTGTGAGGACCAAAGTGGACACATTGGGAAAGAAGGTTTTGCAAGAAAGAATATTTTAGAAACATGGCACTTGGTACCCAGCAGTACTTTAAGTGAATTGGCAGAAAGAACTAAATACTGAATTGAAATCATTCAGAAAAAAGAGAAGTGAACTTTCAACCAGAGAAAATGGAAATTAAAACAAATAAGGAATTGAAGAAGTGAATATAGGGCAGGAAAATTTGTCTTCACCTTTCTTAGATTAGGGTGGCACTATAAAACTTCATTCTTTTGAAAACACAAAACCAGCAGATAATCCTTTCAAACAGAATAGTTTTAATGACTTTTCACCTGCTTTTGGTTTCCCCAACCTTGAAAGTGGCATCATGATAATGATAATACAAATATAGAAGTTGCTATCTTGTATTGTCCTGATTGTAATTCCACAGTGTTCAAATTGTTTCTTTATTGTTGCTTGTAGTATTTTCTCCTTAATCCAGGAGTTACAAAATTTAGCTATACTGTATCTGTGTGTTTTCCTGCTGGGAAATTTTAATTCAAACGTAATAACAATGATAATTTGTATACCCTATGTCAACAAAGTTGTGTAGTTCAAATGAAATAATTGAGAAGGAAACTTTGTAATTATTAAAAAAAAAGATGAGCTATTATTAATTTTTTTTGGTCCAGACGTTATTTTATTGATATACACTGCTGTGGACTCCTTTTTTCCCAACGAAGATCAATGGTTTTCTTCAACTTAACTTTAAAGAAGGACCTGGGGGCATTGAGAAGTTAAATGACTTCCTCAGGGACATATGTCTAGCATGTGTCTGATGGAGGCAGGTCTTGAACTCCAATATTCCACATTGCCTCTTTTATTTTTATTTCTTTTCTTTTCCTTTTTCCCCCCTTTCCGTATTGCCTCTTATTATTATCAGCAGTTATTTATTTCTCAGTGAGTGGATCTGATTCTTTATTGAGGGAGTGTTTGGATCAGGAGAAGAGGTACTGAGAACACTGGTGGTGCCTGAGGTGAAAGTGACTTGGGAAAGGCAAAGACAAATTTCATATTTGATGCAGGAGAAATGGGGGCGGTCGGGGGAATGCAAGGGCTGTCTACAGAAAGAGCCCTTTTTCCATCTTCCAAATAGAGGGTGACAAGAGACCACAAACAGAGTCTTAGGAGAAACAAGTTTTCTCTCCCTTGAACTTCCTGGTAGTCCTCCCCACAGATGAGAAAGGTGGTTTTTCTAGTTTTTCAGGACCTGTATAGGATTAAAGGATAACAGTTGGAATAGGGTTGATTAAAGGAATTATAGGATTATAAATTTAGAGCTGAAAGGGGCCTGAGGTCACCTAGTCCAATGCCTTCATTTTATAAATAAGGACACCCCGTGATTCACCCCAAGATCCACCAGTAGTAATGGGAGAGACATTGAACCCAGGCCCTCTGACTCCAAATCCAGCACTTCTACCATTCATTTGCTGGAAATAAAGCTTTTTACTCTTCCCTGGATATCAAGTTGAGATTCCTCCATCTCCCCAGTCCAATTTCTCATGTCCAGGCCAACCAGGGAACTAAATTCCTTCTCTCGCTATCAGAATCACAGGTTAGAATTGGAATGAAACTCAGAAATGGTCTACACCAAGGATTCTTAAACCAGTTTTTGGTGGTGATGTAGGGGTGAGTATCATGGCATTCTGGTGAGGCCAATGGAACCTTCTCAGAATAATGCCCTTAAACAATTGAAGGAAATGTTAGAAGTTACTGAAAATGAAAATGTAATTTCTTTCCAATTCAAGTTCAAAAATCCACTAAAATCTATTAGATTCATGGACTATTTGAAGGTCTTTGGACCCCAAGGCCTCAGGGAAGGGACCCAGAATTTATCAAGTACTTACCAGGCACTATGCTAACTGTGTTACAAATATCTCATTTTATTTATATGATAAAATTTTTTTAGTAAGGGCTAGACCATTGGGGTTAAGTGACTTGCCCAGGGTCACACAGCTAGGAAGTATCTGAGGCTAGATTTGAACCTAGGACCTCACATCTCTGGACCCAGATCAGTCCACTGAGCCATCCACTTTCCCCCTATGATCCTCATTTTATTTTTATTTTTTCTTATTTTTAAAGTTTATTAAATTAATTAATTTAGAATATTTTTCCATGGTTACATGAATCATGTTCTCTCCCTCCCTCCCTTCCACTCCTCTCCCATAGCCAATGAGCAATTCCACTGGGTTTTACATGTGTCATTTATGATCCTCATTTTAAAGCTGAGGAAACCAGTGCATTTAGAAGTGAAATGACTTGCCTAGGGTCATGCCACTCATGTCTGAGGCTAGTTTATTTTCTTTAAACCCTTCCATCTTAGAATCAATACTGGGTATTGGTTCGAAGACAGAAGAATGGTATGGGTTATTTAATGGAGGTTAAGTGACTTGCCCAGAGTCTAGGAAGTATCTGAGATTAGATTTGAACCCATGACCTCCCATTTCTGGACCTGGTTCTCTTTCCACTTAGCCACCTAGGGGCTAGTTTTGAATTCAGATCTTCCTATCTCTGGGTCCAGTGCTCTGTGCCACCACTAAGTGAAAAACGCCTTATCTAGACCAATCCTCTCATTTTACAGAATAGGAAACTGAGTCCTATCATGCCATTCCTCTGCTGGAGGAGCTCCAGTGGCTTCCTTCTGATGCTCAGACAAATGAGGATCTCTTAGTTTGGGATTCAGAGCCCTTCACAAGCTGGCCCCAACCTATCTTTCCAGGTTGAGCACACATTACTCCCACTCTGGCATTCTCCATTCCAGCCAAACTAGCTTGTTTGTTTCTCAGCCACTCCACATGCCATCTCCTCACTTCCAGACTTAGTACCTCCAGTCCTTTGCAAAGGCCGCCTTCTCTCCTTGGCCCTGTCCCCTGGCTTCTCCTCTGCCAGGAATGCTCTCGGTTCCACTCCCTGAAGCCCTTAGCTCTTCTGGGCTCTGATAAGGAGCCAGCCACCTCCCACAAAAGGCCTCTATCTCCCCCTGCTCCCCACACCGGCCTTTTCATTTCACTCAGCACAATGTAAACTCACTGGCATTTATGGAGAGATTGAGAAGTTTACAAAGGCCTTTGCTTAGGTTATCGCAGTTGATTCCCAAAACCTCCCTGTCTGGTAAGTGCTTTAATTATCCCCATTTTACAGATAAGAACATGGAAGCTGGTGGCAGGTGTGAAGGTGGGGAGGGAGGGACTTGCCCTGGGTCACTTACTAACTGGTAAGTGTGTGAGGGCAGGAGTGGAAATGGTCTTCCGACTCCCAAGTTCAGTGTTCTATATACGTGCCACCAACCCATCCAAATCTATCATGGACTGTTTGTCGGTATCTCCAGCGCCCAGCACTAGAAAACCTTAACAAATGTGCTTGGATGGAAATGCATCGAGAGCAGGGACTTGTCTCATGTCTCACACAACTAGGAAGAAGAAAGATTCCCGACTCCTAAACCTGCATTCTTCCCCCTGGACTTGACACTTTAGTAGATGCTTTTATCAACATGGAATCTAGAGCCCCCCAACTTGTGTCCTAGTAAGAGCTGATGAGCCCCAAGTTTCAGGACTAGCTTGTAAGTTGGAGACCCCAAAGCTTGTCCTTGTTCCCTGTTCTGGAGAGAATCCACCCTGAAGGGAATCTCTGGCTAGTAGTTTCAGGTAAATAAATGACAATCCCAGTTAGGTGGGGCTAAGCAAAAGCTGAGTGCCTTTTTGCCTTCAAAGCTTCTCCCATTGTACCACATCCCCCTTTCCAGGATCGAACTCTGGACCTTCAGCTTCTGAGACTGACCCGCTGCCTTCTGTGCTAAAAAGGCACTCGGCTGGGGTTGGCATTTACCTTGGGGTCCATTTTTCAGTCTGGAACTGCCAGCTTGGGATTCCCCTCAGGATGGATTCTCTCCAGAACAGGGAACAAGGGCAAGCTTTGGGGTCTCCAAACTTACAAGCTAGTCCTGAAACTTGGGGCTCATCAGATCTTACTAGGCTACAAGTTGGGGGTTCTAGATTCCACATTGACAGTTTCTTTTTAGAAGAAGGTCTGAGAGAGTGAGTGGGTAAAGTAAGGAACTGGTACTGAGGAATGAATGACCAGCTCCGAAAATATTTCCTACTTCCCCTCCCTCCCAGCCTGTCTTCTGATAACTGAAATTCCAGTACTTAGAGCCTCATTCTTTCTGTTTAAACATTTGCTTTCTTCTAAAATGTAGGCTATCCTAGGACGGCCAAATTCCCTGGGATCTCCTAAACTTTATTTAGTACTGCAGCGATTGTGGATATGGAACCCCTTCCAACTGGACAATTCAATTCACGTCGATCGAGTCAGCCATGGGGCTTGATGGGGCTTGTACAACCACACAGTCCCAACCTTGAGGAGCTAACATCATCCTAGGGTGACGTGCATAGATCTCATGCATATGATTAGGAGGCAGCTTCTGAAAGGAGGGAGAATTGCCAGCTAACTGGAGGGGGCCAGGAGGAATCTAGTGAGTACTGACTGGGAAGAAGAACTGCATGGAGCTGAAGGATTAGAAGGATTCTGGAGGCAGCTAGATACACTCTTTAGAGCTCTGAGTTCAAATGTGGTCTTAGACACTGTGCCTGCTTTGGTTTTCTCAGCGGTGAAATGGGGACCACAAAAGCATCTATTCGTTGTAAAGACCTAACAGAGTATCTGGCACAGAGAAGGAGCTTAATAAAAGCTTGTTTCCTCCCTTTATGAAAAGCAGAGATAAGAAGCTGTATCCCTCAGGGTTGGAGAGGGCTTGCTTAGAGGTAGGAGATAAAAAGTTGAAAGCTTAGGGAGAACTGAACTGAACGTTTATTATTTTTAAGTTCTGAACTTAAACCCCAAGAAGAGAACATTTCCATACAATAGCAGAGCACAAAAAAGAGGATTCTATAAGAAACTGAGTCTCCATTTCACTCCACTTACTTTTATTTAAGAGTATATAATAAATCCTACTTTTAACTTTCAAAACTGTCCTTATCATCTGTGCTTCCTTCTAGGGAATAGCTAGTATTCTGCTTTGTAGGATGGTGGGAGATAATGTTAACTAAGACCAGGAAAGGTCTTTTGGGGTCATTTAAATGCTAGGCTGTAATTTGTAGTTTATCCTAGAGATTAGGAAGCTGCAGAAGGTTTTTGGGGGCATGTGGGAGAGAGCAGTTCATTCATTCATTCCTTTGCATCCTGTGCAGTTCTTGATAGGACATGGATGTCCTCCAAAGACCATCCACCCAGTGTACTAGAGTCCAGAAGGTCTTTTGACATTAAGTGGGTATCAATATAACGTTCAGTGTGTCCAGTTTCCCTTATGGTTGCTTCGTGATTGGCCTCACTTCTGTTCCCATTTTAATTCTCCGGGATAATGCCAGTCGTGAGCAATACCATCCGGTAAAAGTTTGAGTCCTTCAATTAAGATAGGCCTTTACAGGAAGTCAACCCTAATCCCTTCTTTGCTTCTTTTCTGGCTTGTTTAGGACAGACTCCAGAAGCACTCTCCTTTCTCTTTTACAAAGTTAGCTCTCCAGAGGGCTCAAGGGTGTTTGTAGACCAGGCAGAAGGTGAGGGTAGAGAGAGAAGAAAGAACTTCCTGGAGTTTGCCAGAGCGGAGAACAATGACGTTCTGAAGGCCAAGACGCCCTACAATGTGATTTTGCCTTGGAGGAATTTACCGGGGTACCCATGCCAAGTATTATTCCACCTGATGCTGCCAGGCTTGAACGAGGCAAGTATGGGTGCCCTCTGTCCAGGAAAGCCTTTTGTCCGCAGTCTCCACCTTCTCTCAGTGTCTGGGTTTACACAATTGGAAAGTGGAAAAGACTATATCAGATGCTTTTTTCCATCCTATCTTGTAGTTAGAATAATACTTCCTGAAGTAGCCTCAAAAGGTTTCTAAAACACTTATCAGAGTGTTTCATTTGAGTTGCTCAAGGCAGTTCTATAAAGTTGGCTCCTTGGTGATGTTGTCCCTGTGAGGAAAACAGCCAGATTTTATTTCAGAAGAGTCCAAGGGACCCTTGCTAGTAGGCACTAGTGGCACTTGGCGGGATCTGAACTCAGCAGTATTTCAGCTACTCTCGGGTGCCGTCCAAAAATTCAGTTCAATTCCACAGTAACGGATGTGCTCGCTCTAGACAAGACAATGATTTAGATAATAGTATGCAAGTTCTTTAAGACTCAGGATAAATGCCTGCGTCTTGAGCTGCTGCTGAGTCACTGGAATGGCATCAGTCAGCCATTTATGAAGCACCTAGTATGTGCCAGGAACTGTCCTAAAGGACAGGGATGCAAAAAGAAGACCGTGTGCTGGACGTCCCCTGGAGCTTACATTCTAACGGGGGAGAGGACCAGGCAAACCAAGCAAGCTGCGCCTGTCCGGGCTAAATATCCGGAAACGAATCTCGGAAGTCACCGGAAATAGAGCCATTGGAGGCTTTCTCTAGAAAGTGGCGTTTTAGTGGGCACTGAAAGGGAAGCCAGATAGGCCTTGAGGTCCAGAGTAGAGGAGGGAGCCCATTTAAGCCTGAGCATAGCCAAAGAAAGTGCTGCCATTTCCGGCAGGCACCTCCCTTGGCCTCAGTTTCTTCACCTGTAAGGCGATGGTCAGACAAGATGCCTTCTATGGAGACTCTACAGTGATTCACACCCGAATGATTTCCCTTCCTTGGCCCGTTTCTTCCTCGTAAAATGAGCCACCAGCCCCCTGCCAGCTCGAAGGTCTCCTTAAGTCTTTGGAACCCATAACTGAGCCAATGCTGGAAACGGAAGCCCGTTCTTAACCCGGCCGGCCCCAGGTGGTCTCGTTCCCTGTGGGCTCGGGCATTCTCTGGGATCCAAGGTGGGCTGGAGGGTTCTGCCCGGTGCTCCGGGCTTGGAGTCGCTGCCGGCTAATCACCACCTCCCCGAAGACTGTGCTTTAAAAACGGACCCTACACGAGCTGCTAAGCCCCAGGCAGCGCGCTTAAGCTCGCCCGACCTCAGTTTCCTCTTCTGCAAAACGGAACGAAAGCGCTCTGCAGATCTAAAAGGGGCTTCTTCGCGTCAGTAATATTATTATCTTTCGTTCGTTCGTTCGTTCGGGGGGCTCAGCGGCGTGCTGGCCACACAGTAAGCTAGCGGCTACTAAGGCTTGCGGCACGTGGAAACTCGGGGCTTCGTCCCGCCAGCGACCGAGAGTAACCTGGCCTCCCTCTCCCGCCGGGGCGGAGGACGAAGACTCGAGTGCCCGCGAGTAACCCCACTCCATTCACCTTTGCTGGGGAAGTGTGTGTGGGGGCAGTGCTTCGCGGCCTGGGGGCGGGGCGGGGCGGAGGCGGGGCCGGTAGCCAGGCGGGCGGGGCGTCCGCTGATTGGCGCAGGAGAATCACCTCATGTACTAGTCGTGATTCACAATTCCAGGACTCATTTCCTCCGGGAGGGAGCTTGAGAGGGGAGGAGGAAGAGAGGAGAGGCCACCGGGCAGAGGCGGGGCGATCGAGGGGTGGGGCCACAGGGAAAGGGGCGGGATGGAGGAGGGGAGAAGGAAAAAAACGCCTTAAAAAAACCCGACCCAGATGACAGCTCCACTTTGTGTCTTATCTTTTATACGCGGGCGCCGGGGCCAGGGACCCTGCTAGGGACCTGGGGGCACGAGGGCAGGCGGGAGGCGCGCACTCGCATGTGTGTGCGGGGTGGGGGGACGCCGCGATGGACTGCACTTTTGAAGGTATCTCTTCTCTCCCCACCTCTCCTTCCTCCCTGCATCCGCTCCCTGCAGCCTGCAAGGAGCTGGGCTCTTCACCCCGGGAGCGGGGCATCCTGTGCCCCTGAGATAGCCATTTTCTGAGGATTCGGTCTTTGCAAGCTGGGGTGGGGGGGGTGACCAAGCATGCACCCCCCCCCCCCCCCAGTAAAATAAAACTGGAGACGGGGAGTAGCCGCTCCTCCTCCTCTCCTCTCCTCTCCATGGAGCGCTTATTTGGTTTGGTGACTAGGAAGGTTGGTGATGGGGTCTCCCCCCTCCTCCTTACTCTTGTCACTCCCGTCCTTCGGTCCAATGCAGGGGGGTCATTTTGGTTATTCCCCCTCGTGCTTTTGCACCCCTTGGCCAGGAGTGACGGGCAGGGCCCAGGGGCTGCCCTGTTCAGTTGTCAGGCTCCCTGGTGGGGAGAGGGGGCTGCAGGGCTCGCTTCTCCCCAGGGCGTCTCTGCTTCGTGTGTTTGGGGTTTGGGGCTGTGCAGGTAGCCTTTCCCCGCGGTGGTTTTTAGGGGGGCAGCCGGTAGGCTGGTGGATGAAGTGCGAGCTTGGGGGGGGGCATAGTCTTGGAGAAACCTCAGGGTCGCTCCCTGGAACTTCACCCAATACCAGAAGATACCCGGGCAGACCAGCGCCCTCCCGAGGGGTGCCGAGGGGCCGCGAAGCATTTCCAGGCCAGCCTCTTCCTGACCCCATGTGGGCCTCCGAGCCTCAGACGTTAAGTATTCTATTCAACCGCATTAATTGTCTGTTGGAGGCACGGTATTTCCTGCCCCAGGTGAGCGGTGGGGACTGGCAGAGGTTGCTGGGAGGAGCCGGGGCAGTGCTCCAGGGGCAGCCAAGGCACTTTTTGCCTAGTAAAAGATTCTCTGTGGGGCAGCATGGTAGGACCTTGGCCCAGCTGGCAAGGGCTCCCTTCAGACTCGTGGGAAGAGTTCTGCCCGAGGCTCCCTGTTGCACAAACAGAGAACTCTCAGCCAGCTGGGAGAGGCGCCCTTTCCTCCATCCTGGTCCCACACAGGGAGGCAAGAGGGCAGTTGGGTCCTGGATTTATGGAGCAGCTGTGGAGAGAGTACAAGGAACCTGTTAGGAAAGGCAATAAGGAGGATTGAGGTCTCAGCCCCTAAGCTAAAGCTAGGTGGCCTTCAGAAGAACACTAACACTTCCGTCTTGGCAGTCGCTCCTTTCTAGTAACTTTATTTCTCCTTGGGCTGAGAGCCTGGAGACCTGGATTCGAATTCTGCCATTCGTGGATTGGTTTTGTGATCTTAACCAAATCACTTATTTGTAAAATGACAATATTGATTTCTGGCCCACATTTCTCATGGAGCTGTGGTGAGGATCAGATGTGAAAATCAATGCAAAAATGCATTGGAAATGCTAAGATACAATATATGCAATGTTGCTTGAGGCTTTCAGATCAGGCTACAACTAGAAAAACAACCTAGCTAAATGGAGAGAGGCCCATAGCTAGTAGGTTGGACACTACTTGGGCCTTTAGACAATGGCAGCCCATTTGCCATCATGAAAGTTATACTTGGGTTGGCTAGGCCTTAAGAATTTCTCTCCCTATCTTTCTCTCTCCTCTCTTTCTCCTTTTCTCCTTCTTCCTCTCTTTGTTTCTCTCTTTCTCCTCTTCTCCCTCCGTTTTTTTCTCCTCTTTCTCCTCTCTTTCTGTCTGTCTCTCCCTATTTTTTATCTCTTTCCTTCCCTTCCTCTCTCTCTCCCTCTTTCTTTCCCTCCCTTCCTCTCTCTCCCTGTTTCCTCTTTCCCCCTCCCTCTCTTTCCCTCCCTTCCTCTCTCTTTCTCTCCCTCTTTCTTTTCCTCTCCCCCCTCTCTCTTTCCCTCCCTCTCTCTCTCTCTGCCTCTTTCTTTTCCTCTCTCCCTCTCACTTTCCCTCCCTTCCTCTCTCTCCCTGTTTCCTCTTTCCCTCCCTCTCTCTCTCTCTCCCTCTTTCTTTTCCTCTCCCCCCCTCTTTCCCTCCCTGTCCCTCTCTCTGTCTCTGTCTCCCCCACCCTTCCTCTCCCTCTCTTCCTCCCTTTGTCCCCCTTAGTAAGGAATAGGGAGAAACTTCCAGTGAATTCAACACTTGGAGTCAGGACTTTGGGGTCTAACCATTGGGCCTCACAAATGACTTTGGCCAAATTATTTTCTCCTACTTTTCCCTCGAGTCAGGGGCAGCGTAGTGGGAAAAAACACCAGATAGAATCCGAAGAACCCAGATTCCAGTAAAGGCTTTGTTGCTAACCATCTGTATGATGTTTGGGCAATTTACTTGGTCTTCCCTGATTCCTAAGTGTTCTGGCTCTCACTTCTGGGACGTGTCACTTTGAGCACCTGCTGGTGTTAGAGACTAATTCTACATCTTGGAGCCTTGGGTCTTTCTTAGACCCAAAGAGTGTGAGTGTGCTCGCTGTGCATGAACATGGAGGCTTCCCCAAGAAGGGACGGACACTTCTGCTTAAGAGCCTCTTCAGCCCAGAGCCCACTAATTCTTGGCCCTCCCCCCCCCCCGAAAACTCCCTTTACTGCTTCCTGTTGGGGCTACTAGGTTCTGCTTCTAGAAGAAACTGGACCGAAAGCTTCTTCGCCCACAAAGATAGGGTGCATAAATTAGCTGAGTAAGAAGGATTGGGGAAGGCCTACACCTTTGCTTTTGGCATAGTTTTCTACATCTCAGAGACTCCTCCAGGCAAGGTATCTCCTTCCCTTCCCTTCCCTCCTAAGTCCTTTGAATTATAAAAAACGATTTCTTATGTGTGCTTTGGAAACTAAAGATGCTTTTGCTGCATTTTCTTCTTTTTTCCAACCCTCACTTTCCATCTTGGAGTCAATACTGGGTATTGGCTCCAAGGCAGAAGAGTGGTCAGGGCTAGGCCATGGGGGTCAAGTGACTTGTCCAGGGTCACACAGCTGGGGAGTGTCTGAGGTCAGATTTGAATCCAGGACCTCCTGTCTCTGGGCCTGGCTCTCCATCCACTGAGCCCCCCAGCAGCCCCCCATTTTATTCTTCTTGAGGCAGTTGGGAGCTAGACCAGGAAGGTACAGCTTTTCCCATTTTACAGATGAAGTACATAAGGATCCTGGAGATTTAAGTAGAGTGCCTGAGGTCACAGGGCAAGAAAGTGGAAGAACTGGGATTGAAGACCTTTTTGGTTTTTCCACTCCATCTACACCAGAAACAGCATCCTGATGGTACCTAGAGTGCTTTGTGTCTGCAGTATTGGATAAAGTGATAAGCAGGGAAGAACACCCAAGTCAGACTCAGAGGGTGTGTCTTTTCTGCTCAGGGACACAGCACATCTCCATTGAAAGACTTGGGGGGGCAGCCAGGCGGCTCAGTGGATGGAGAGCCAGGCGGGAGATGGGAGCACCTGGGTTCAAATCTAGCCTCTGGAGAAGTCACCAAACCCCAGTGCTTAGCCATAACCCCTCTTCAGTCATAGAATTAATACGAAGACAGAGGGTAAGAGTTAAAAAAGTAAACATCTCAGGGACGGGTTCTGAGAGTCTTGGGCAGCTCAGAGCCCTTAAGTGTTTCGGGGACACACAAAAGAACCACGAGAGCTCACAGTGACTTCTGACTGCTTGAGAGCCAGAAGAGTGTTGCTCTGGGCCTTTTAGGGGACAAGAGTTACCCAGATTGCCAGGAAAAAGGAGGGAATATTAGGACGATGACAAGAGTGGAAAATGTCCACTATTTTTCTATCTTGCAGATATGAAATTATCTGGAACACACGTGTTGTATGCTAAGCAAGCAAGTGATCTGGTGGCTTTTAAAGCAAGATCTAAGTAGCACCACCAAAGGGCATTCAGAGCAGCCAGGCTTGTTGACAACATTCAGATGATGAGATCATTACCTGTTCCTCGGACATGGTTTCTTATCCCTTCTCTACCACTAAGTGAAACTTGTCTTGGACAGACCATCCAACTTCTCTCTGCCTCCGTTTCCTCTTCTGTTAAATTGGGGATCTGAACTGACCTCTTACTCTGGGATTCTATGAGTAAATATGTAAAAGAATCTACACTAGGTGTATTTCTGTAACGGGGAAAACTGCCTGTGCCTTGTAACCAAAAGGAAAGAGAGTTGCAGAGACAGAATTTGAAGGCGTACAGGAAGGTTTTTAAGGGGGAAGGTTTCTTCCACCTAATAAATGACAAAAGCAACCCAATAAAGTTTAAAGGCTTTATTTGGGGGATTGATGGCTAGTGAGTCTTCCTGCCTAAAGTGACAAAAAGTGGGATTGTATTGGTTTTATGGGAGAGCCGAATACTTGACTAACCAGGGGATGGGAGACATGTGACTTACAGGGGGCTGAGGTTGATAGTCTTGACTGATAAGGCAGGTGACTGGAGGGAAGGTTTGGGGTTGAATAAGTTGTTTATCAGGAGATAGTTAATCTCTGAAGGGTGGAACACAAATGCCATCTTTATTCCTTTATTGGTGGTCATCTGGGATGGTTTTCTCTGGTTTTCTCTGGCCAGACCGGTTTAGGGGAATCCTTCATTCCTCCTTTGAAACTTCTGGGTTTTCTGCTTTCGCCAACGTTCCCTCCTCTCTTTATTTCTGGATTCCAATACAGGAGAACAAGCATTATTGATCATCAGAAATATTTATAACAGGGGGCAGCTGGGTGGCTCAGTGGATGGAGAGCCAGGCCTAGAGATGGCAGGTCCTGGGTTCAAATGTGGCCTCGGACACTTCCCAGCTGGGTGACCCTGGGCAAGTCACTTGACCCCCATTGCCTAGCCCTTACCACTCTTCTGCCTTGGAATCAATATACAGTATTGACTCCAAGACGGAAGGTAAGGGTTTAAAAAAAAAAAGAAATCTTTATAACATCCCTGGGCTAAGTTTTATTATGATAATCCATTTTACCGAGGGGGAAACTGAGACAGATGGCTGCTAAATGACTTGATCAACATCTCACAGCTAATAAGTATCTGAGGCAGTATTTGATCTCAGGTCTACCTGTCTCCAGGCTCAGCTCTCTTATCCCCTGTGCCATCTGAGTGCCTAGGAATAGGGAGGAGACAGAGACAAAGAGAGAAGTAGGGCATGTGCTTTCATTGGTATATGGAAATCCTGATGAGGAAATGAAATGTAAATCTTCTTTGTACTCTGCATTTTTTTTAAACCCTTTTTTAATCCTTGAGGCAATTGGAGTTAAGTGACTTGCCCAGGGTCACACAGCTTGTGAGTATCTGAAGTATCTTGAACCCAGGTCCTTCCATCTCTAGGCCTGGTGCTCTATCTGCTGTGCTACCTGGCTCTCCCTTGAGCTCTGCAATTTAAGTTGTCCTAGTCCTTGAGGAGTTAATTAGTTGATTTGTCCTGGGATTACATAGCCACAAGTGACACTTGATCTTAGGTCTGCCTGATTCTAAAATGTTTCCCAGGGGTATAAAAAGACCTTCTTAAATTGACTTAATGCCCCTGGGGGGCAGCCACACATTTGTGACTGAGGGAGATAAATGAGGCTTTCCATGAGATTAAGGTTTGGCTTTTAAGGAGGTGATATTTCAATCCTGCTTTAAAGAAAGGAAGGCTGGAGATTGGCGATCAGTGGAAGTGATGGGTCAAGTGGAAGAGGGACGTTAGTGGAGAG
This sequence comes from Monodelphis domestica, assembly GCF_027887165.1. Classification (NCBI taxonomy): domain Eukaryota; kingdom Metazoa; phylum Chordata; class Mammalia; order Didelphimorphia; family Didelphidae; genus Monodelphis; species Monodelphis domestica. The sequence goes on along the minus strand of NC_077233.1, from coordinate 279,764,040 downwards.
GGGTGTCAGCAATAGAGGTTGGTGAGGGCAGGCTCTTCCTCTCCTGTTTGATGAAGGAGGGAGTATCCAAATTTTCCTAGGTTCTGCCAATGAGTAGCTCTCGCACCTTTCTCTTTCCCAGTAGAAGGAAGGCAGGTAAGAAAACTTAACTTTTAGTCCCAGTCCTGTCACTAAGATTTGTAATTTTGTACAAGCCTCTATGGACTTGACTTCTCTTATCTGTAAAATGGGTGGATGGGATTGGGTGATTTCTAAGGTCCCTTCCAGTCCTTCTCAAATTGTTTAGGTCTAGTAGCACCACAGTTGACCCTTTTGTTGTTTAGTGCCTTCTCATATACTCTGTCTCCTTTTTCTCCCTTCTCACTCTCTCTCTTCTTTGCCTCTCCCCTTCTCTGTCCCCTGTCCTCTCTCTCCCTCTCTCCCCTCTTTCTCTCTCTGTAGCTCGATTATTTCTGTCTCCAGTTTTCTGTCTTCTCTGTTTCTTCCTCTTTCTAACTCTTGTCTCTCCCTCCTCTCACTCAGTTCCTGTCTCTTCCCTCCTTCCCTCCGTGTCTTTCTGTTTTTATTTGTTTCTATTTCTATATGTCTCTCTGCTATTTTTCTCTTCCTCTCTGCATCTTTTATTATTTCTGCCTTCAATTTTCTTTCTTCCTCTCTTCTCTTCTGTTCTTCCCTTTCTTCCTATGTCTTTTTTCCCCCCTTTCTCCCTCTCCTTCTCTCCTTCCCCCTTTCTCTCTTTATTTTATTATTTTTTAAATTTAAACCCTTACCTTTTGTCTTGGAGTCAATACTGTGTATTGGCTCCAAGGCAGAAGAGTGGTCAGGGCTAGGCAATGGGAGTCAAGTGACTTGCCCAGGGTCACACAGCTAGGAAGTGTCTGAGATCAGATTTGAACCTAGGATCTCCCATCTCTAGGCCTGGCTCTCCATCCACTGAGCTACCCAGCTGCTCCCTCTCTCTTTATTTGTAACAGAAAGTAAATAGACTTGAGGTCTGGCCTTGGCTCTGCCACAAAGCCCATCTGTGACCTTGGGCAAATCACTTAGCTTATTTCCTCCTCAGTCCAAAGGAGAGATTCTGCTAAACTGTTTGTATTGTTCCTTCCTGCTCTGTGAATTCCCACAAAGAATCACTTTCTTCATCTCACCTTCCTGTCTCCTCTCCTTTCCTCTTCCTCTTCCCTCTCTTCATTTCTTGTCTCCTCTTTCCCTCATCCCACCTTCCTGTCTCCTCTCCTTTCCTCTTCCTCTTCCCTCTCTTCACTTCTTGTCTCCTCTTTCCCTCATCCCACCTTCCTGTCTCCTCTCCTTTCCTCTTCCTCTTCCCTCTCTTCATTTCTTGTCTCCTCTTTCCCTCATCCCACCTTCCTGTCTCCTCTCCTTTCCTCTTCCTCTTCCCTGTCTTCATTTCTTGTCTCCTCTTTCCCTCATCCCACCTTCCTGTCTCCTCTCCTTTCCTCTTCCTCTTCCCTGTCTTCATTTCTTGTCTCCTCTTTCCCTCATCCCACCTTCCTCTCTCCTCTCCTTTCCTCTTCCTCTTCCCTCTCTTCACTTCTTGTCTCCTCTTTCCCTCATCCCACCTTCCTGTCTCCTCTCCTTTCCTCTTCCTCTTCCCTCTCTTCATTTCTTGTCTCCTCTTTCCCTCATCCCACCTTCCTTCTCCTTTTTCTTCTTGGCTTTTCTCTCCTTCTCTGCCTTTACTGCCAAAGCTAACCAGTTTCCCCGGTAAGCTCTGCTTCTCCTGCGGTGATGCTCAGAGCCGTTGGCTCTGGGCCAGTTCCCAGCTCTTCCCTTCTCACTGAAGGTCAGTGTTTGAAAGGTGGGCTTTTTGAAGCCTGACAACTCCTGGACTTTGGCTCATCCTTCCCACTTGTTCTTCCCTTTCCTTCTTGGGAGCATCACTCCATCCCAGACTCCTGCTGCAGGGACACGTTGTGAAGCAAATGTAGCGCTCGTTGCTAGCTAGTTGCAGAATAGGCAGCAGCGGGAGCTGGGGTCCTGGGAGGCCAGAACAGAACCGGCCCACAAGTTTAATGGCCTAATGGGTTCCAGTGTGCTGAGCTGGATGTGATTAATTCATTTGGCAAACATTTATTTAGTAATGCCTTCTTAGGAGTTAATATCTTCATCCAGCAGCTAGGTGGCAGTGTCATTGAATCCTGCTTGCCTCAGTTTCCTCATCTGTAAAATGAGGAGATGGCAAACCAGTTGGGTATCTTTGCCAAGAAACCCCCAATGGGGTCATGAAGAGTTGGATCTGACCGAAACAACTGAACAACAAATTGCATGTTGGGCGTGCTGGGTGTTGAGGGGGAAAGAGCCAAGTAAAAGGATGTTATAAACGTTTTATCTTAAAATGGCTCTAAGACTTTTGGGACGCGTCCTCTAGAAGACATTTCTCCTGCTCTCATGAACCCTTGAGGCTAGTTGGTGGAGAAGAAAATGTGTTGCTCAACTTCTCATGTGAGGTGGAATGCCAAAGAATAACCTGGGTCCAGAGGATGGAGCAATCCCCTGGGGCTGGAGGCCTCCCGGAAGTCTTCATTGCTGTGAACTCTTCGGTCTTTTGCAAGGATATTTCCCTTTTCTGGGCCTCAGGTTCCTTCGTAGTCAAATGAAGGGGTTGGTGGATGATTTCTGAAACTCTGGAGGGACATTTGAGCTGGGCCTTGAAGGAAGGATCCGAATTAAATTAGAATAGCTGGAGGAGGAGAATGTTTCAGGTGGGGAAGGAGCTTGATGGAAAACCAGAAAGGTGTGGAAGTGTGGGATGTGTTGCCCTGCTGGACTGGAGTTCAGGATATCAACAAGGAATAATAAGTGAGAAGTCCGGGACCGAATCATGAAAACTCTTCGAATGGTGAAAGAGTCTAGACTTGCTTGATTCATATAGGGAATAGGGAAGTCCTGAGGGCATTGGGCAGATGATGGTAGATGACATGCTACTAGCATGTAGATAAAGTGACTTCACCAAGGTCACACTGCTAGCAAACATTAGAGGCAGCATTTGAACCCAGGTCTCTGCCAGTGTGTTCAAATGCTTCTGGATAAATGATTGTTGAAAGAGAAAACTACTAGAATAATAATAATAGTTAGCATTCATGTAGCAACTTGAGGTTTGCAAAGCATTTTACATATATTATCTCATTTGATCCTCACTACAACCTTGCTCTAGTGATGCTATTATGATCCCCCCCCCTTTTTTTTAAACCCTCACCTTCTGTCTTGGAGTCAATACTCTGTATTGGCTCCAAGGCAGAAGAGTGGTAAGGGCTAGGCAATGGGGGTCAAGTGACTTGCCCAGGGTCACCCAGCTGGGAAGTGTCTGAGGCCAGATTTGAACCTAGGACCTCCCATCTCTAGGGCTGGCTCTCCATCCACTGAGCTACCCAGCTGCCCCCATGATCCCCTTTTTACAAATGAGGAAACTGAGGGAGTCAGCGGTGAAGTGACTTACTAGTACCAATATGGCAGAATTAGAACTTGGGTTTTCCTAACTCTGGATCCCAGGGCTGTATCAACTTCAGAAGTGAGCCAAACCCAAGGGGAGATCGTGGAAGAGACAAGAAGTGAGAGACTTTAGCCTCGTAACAGTCCTGAAGGACTGGTTGGATGTGCAGGGGGTTGGAGAAGGAAGAGTCGAAGGGAGTCAGGAAGGAGGAGGAGGTTGTTCTGGGGGAGAAGAGGAGAGCCCTGTTGTATTTGAGGGGCCCAAGGGACAGCCAGGTGGAGCTGGCCAGTGAATAAGCACACACGGGGGTCTGGAGCCCCAAAGAGCTACCCGGCGTGTGTGTGTGTGTGTGTGTGTGTCTGGGACCCAGGCGGATACTTCCTCATGGAAAGTGGGGGTGCCCGTTTGGGGGGGCAGGAGTGCTTAGGTCCCGTTGGGTTTCTTCTCGCCCTCACTTTATCCAGCCGAGGTAAGGAGAGAAATCAGCCCCGTCCTTGACTCCTTTGTCTTTCTTCTCTTTGCCTCCAGATATGCTACAGCTAATCAACAACCAGGACAGTGACTTCCCCAGCCTCTTTGACTCCAGTTATGGGGGGTCTGCCCCCCCCTTCCAGGATGTTGGCTCTTCTGGGGGCCTGTCCCCGCCCCCCAGCTCTCTCGGCTCCACCCTCGACACCTTTTTAGGGAGCAGCACCAAGGCACCCCCGCAGGTCAAGATGTTCCAGGCCACGGCTCCCCCCCCTCCTCCGATGACGGGCTTCCAGCCCCCGCAGCTGATGGCAGGTGCTGACCTGAGTCAAGCCTCCTCTGGCATCAAGGAGGAGCCCATGCAGCTCTCCATCCTCCAGCCTTCTCCCCCTCAGCTTCTCCCTCAGCCCGTGCTGGTCCCGCCACCACCTCCCCAGCCCCAGCCCCCGCCCCAGCCCCAGCCCCCGCCGCAGCCCCAGGAGCTACAGCCACCAGCAGTCCTGGTGCCCCAGAATTTTGCTCCTCCTTCCCAGCCTCAGTTTAGCCCTCCATCTCTTCTGGACTACCAGAGTCAGGGCAGTTTCCCAGCAGGTAAGTAGTGGCTGGAGGGGTTGGGGAGAAGGCGTGTGCTTGGTTTATACCCCCCCCCAAGTGAAGAGGGACCTCAGGAGGGGGTGTGGGTGTTCCACACTTACTTGTTCATTTTATTGTCTATAGGCACAATTTGCTATTTTTAAAAATGCGGCTATTCAGGGATTTGTGGGGATGGCAATGAGGGGAGCAGAGCAGAGTAGTGAGAGGCTGCTGCCCTTCCCAGCCCCCAAGAAGACGCCCTCCAGCTCTGCCGCTAGCTTCAGCTCTCCCAGAGGGTCCGGGGCAGAGATCGGGGCGGGGGCCGACGAGGTCAGAGGTCAGAGCCCCAGCGCCCGTGCTTACTTGTTTCCTCCTCTGTCTCCCCTTTGCAGCGGCTCCTCCGGGGAATGTCCAGCAGCCCCTGTCTCCTCAAGGGGCAGTGCCGGTCACCATCCAAACCCAGGTTCAGAACCTCTGCCCACAGCCCTTGCTGACGACACCCACCCAGGTTGTCTCCTCCCAGATCCAGCAGGTCCCCGTAAGTTTAGCCCTTCCTCTCCTCTTGTGAGTCCCCCCAGAGAAGGGCCCTGGGGCCGCAGAAGACCTTGCCTCGATCTGCCCTTCCCTCTGCTCTCTCCTCCACAAAGTGGGGGCTGAGAGAGGCCTGGAACATTATTCTCCGGTGGCTGCTACTTGGAATTAGCCCAGAGACTCTGACGGTCACGCAGACAGAGGCCACTTGGCATAGCCAATAAGCATTCGTTTATTAAGCTCCTACTGTGTGCTAAGCTGGCTGGATGTGGAATTAGGAAGTCTGAGTGATTTAAATTGTGCCTCAGCTGCTTATTAGCTAAATGACTCTTGGCAAGTCACTTACTTTTCCTGCATCTCAGTTTACTCATTTGTAAATTGAGGATAACAATGGAATAAAAATAGAAAATAGGGGAATAATGGAATGGAATAGTGGAATTAGATTCTGATATGTAAATATATTTCATTATTATGATTATTATTATTTGTATATATATTTTAAAACTCGTACCTTCTGTCTCAGCATTAATTCCAAGACAGAAGAATGGCAAGGGCTGGGCAGCTGAGGTTAAGTGACTTGCCCAGGGTCACACAGGTACGAAGTGTTTGAGGCCAGACTTGAAGCCAGATTCTCCTGAGTAGCACCTTGTCCACTTTGCTCTCTAGTTGCGCCACCTACTTGGATGAAGCGAGACCATTCGTTATTATTTTTAAGTGTTTTGGTAAACATTTTATTTTACCAATTAGATAGCGTAACAACTTTCCACATAAGCTTTCTGAAGTTATATGATCCGTGTTGTCTCCTTCCCTCCCCTATCCTGGAGATGTAAGCAATTTGATGTGGGAGAATAATCACGTGACACCGAAGTGAAAAGTCATCTGGTTTCTTCCGCATCCTGACTCCAACAGTTCCTCTTTGGGAGGTGGATAACGTTCTTTCTCCCAGGCCTTCCGAATTGCCTAGGTGTCGGTTCTAAGCAGAGGCTAGGCAATCTGACCTAAATAACTTGCCCAAGGCCACCCAGTTAAGGGTCTGAAGCTACATTTGAACCCAGGACCTCGTCTCTCCAAGGCTGGCTTTCTCTGAGCCACTGAGCTGCTTCTCAAAGGAGATGATGTCAAGGGAATCTAGAAATGTCCACTATTGTTAATGCACAGGCAAAACTCTGAACTGCTAAATAATGAGGGTCTGTGCATCCGAGAATCCTCTCGCAGAAGCAGCCGGCTCCGAGCTGGCCCCTCGGTGACGATTATCACCAGCTTATCCGTAGTCTCTTCATGTCGGAATGGGCCTCTAGACCAGCTCATTCAGCCTCTTAATTTTAGACTAGGAAAACTGAAATCCCGTTTCCTTTTCTTTATCCCGAATTTACTTCTTTTGCATTTTGGGGGGAGCCTCTCGTGGGGTGCCTGGGACTTTGTCTTTGTATCCCCTTTCCGCGTTCTGTAGACCGGACCAAGGAGTTCCCCCGCGGGGTGTTAGGAACCCCAGCTTTGACTTCCTCTTTCCTTGGATGTTTCCGGAAATAGTCAGCTAGCAAGCAGCCTCAGGATTGGCCGGGGTCCTCGGTCCTGGGGCTTTCCAAGCAGCAGCCCTCCCCGTGGTGGCTTGGATCTTCAGGCGTCTGCCAGGAACTTTTCTTTCTCTGGAGTCCGAATCCACAGCCCTCCTCCAGAGTTCCCACTAGACATGCCCAGTAGACTGCCTCAGCCATCCATCGGGATCAGGCCAGGCAGCAAAGGTGTAACGACCCATGAGGTCGTTGTGGGGCTGATGGTGATGGACCAGGCAGAGCCAGCCAGCTGATGGCATTGTGGCTCCCTCCTCTTCCACTCGCTCTCCTCCCTCCCTGATCCTGCTTTGAATGAGTCATCCCCGCCCTGCCCTGCCCTGCCAGGGCTAATAAGCTGTCTTCACGCAGCTCAGGACTCCAAGGGCTGAGGTGACCTCCCGGCCGTCCTGCCCGCCATGATGCTACCTCTCAGCCATCTGGTGCCTTCTCGTAATTTCCGGACCCGCTTTGTGCAAATATCTATAGAGAGCCCTGTTTCAAGCTGAGGGGCCTCCTCATTTTAGTCTGGCGCTCCCTACAGACTCACTCACCTCTTCCACATCTCCAGATTATTATTACTAGCTTCCAACAAGGCTCGTCTTTTTGTTTTGAAACCCTCACCTTCCACCTTAGAGTGAACACTGTGCACTGGTTCCAAGGCAGAAGAGTGGTCAGGGCTAGGCAGTGGGGGTCAAGTGGCTTGCTCAGGCTTCCAGATTTGGCTCTCTATCCTCTGAGTCACTCTCTGCCCTATTGTTTGGTTTCGTTCTTTTAGATAAAAACTCTTACCTTCCATCTTAAAACTAACATATTGGTTCTAAGACAGAAGGGTTAACGAAGGGGGACTTAAATGACCTGTTCCAAATTGCGCAGCTGGGAAGTATCTGAGGTCAGATTTGAACCCAGGGCCTCCTGTCTCTGGGTCTGGCTCTCCATCCAAACTGACGCTGAGAGATATACTTATAAGACAAGGTCTTTGTCTTCAGGGAGCACAGCCTAGGATAGAGGAGGGTACGTCTCTGTCTCTCTGAGCTATGAACTGCACCATTTCTCTGGAAAGTTAGGAAAGATGCCATTTGCACATGGCCATCTCTTACCCCACATCACCCCAGGGAGTGGAGGAAAAGGAGAAAAGCTTTTTTTCCCTGAACTTAAGTGAAACCCAAACAAAAAAACAACCCCAGTGAGCATTTCTGTGTACACCGCAGAACACAAAAGAGGATCATGTGGGGTGAGACTCTTATTTAATACCTCCTAGTCTTATTAAAAAGTCTCTAAGAGGGACGGCCAGGTGGCTCAGAGGATGGAGAGGCAGCCTGGAGATGAGACAACTCCTACAAGCCTTTTGGGTAGTGGCAGTGAAGGGCAAGGAACAAGCGCTTATTAAGTGCCCGCTCTGTGCCAGGCACCAGAACTCTCTTCTCTTTTAATCTTCACAAGAGCCCTGGAAGGTAGGTGCCCTCACGTTCCTCATCTTACAGCTGAAGAAACGGAGGGAAATAGATTTGTTGCCTTGCCCAGGGTCGCACAGCTAGGAAGTGGCTCGGGTCCTCCTTCCTGACCCTAGACCTAACCATCTAGCTATTCGGGGGGTGGGGGATGGGGGGTGGATTAGAATAATTCTTTGAGTTCCTTTCAGTGCTAATCTGACTTAAAATTTCACTGGAGGGGCTGTTGGGGTAGAAAACCTCTCACAGGTCCCTAGCTGTGGCTTTTCCATGGGTGTGCCTAACACCTTTGCCTGGCCCTTAACCCTGAAAAAAGGGGACTTTTCAGGACCCGCGGAACTTGGAGCAGAAGAGTGCTTACCTCAATGCGATAACTTTGGTTCATGGGAATATCCTAGCTCCTTTGGGTTGGCTGGTCAATAGCACTTTAAACTTATTAGATAGAATAATTAGACCTGTTTTTTATTATTATATACATTTTATTAATTATAATTTTGATTTAAAATTAAGTGAAGAAAATTTTAATGAACAAAAATGTCTTTTCTCTCCCTTCTCTTCCCCACCATTTAAAAATAGAAAAACAAAGACAAAATACCTTGTAACAAAATGCATCATCCAGCAATGCAAATCCCTGTATTGACCACATCCAAAAAATGCATCTCATTCTGTACCCCACGCCCATCTCCTCTCTGACAGGAGGTGGTTGGCAGGTTTTATTATTATGCCTCCGGAATTGTGATTGGCTCTTGCGTTGATCAGTATCCTAAGTCTTTCAAAGTTGTTGGTTTTAACAGGGTTGAACAACAAGCATTTATTCCAGCCCTCACTGAATGCCTGGCGGGTAGGGTGAAGGCTGGGGAAATCAAGACAAAATAGATAATTTAGAAAATAAGTCTGGGAAGGGAGGGGAGAGGCTTCCAAATGACTTGGGGAGCACTGACTTTTCTCCCGTCCCCACTGCCTAGGTACTGCTCCAGCCTCACTTCATCAAGGCTGACTCACTGGTCCTGACAGCTGTGAAGGCTGATGTGGGCACAGGAGTGAAGACATCGGGGATCAACTCACTGGCCACCACCACGGCAGTGCAGTCTGCTCCTCTGCAGGTCCCGGTATGGTGGGCACTAGAGGTGGGGCTTGTAAGGGCAGCATGAGATAAGAGTTTTGATGGAGTGGTTTTGAGAGAAGGCCAAGATCAGACTGGGGTCATATCCTCCCAAATTGTGGACTGCCTTCCTTCCTTCCTTCCTTCCTTCCTTCCTTCCTTCCTTCCTTCCTTCCTTCCTTCCTTCCTTCCTTCCTTCCTTCCCTTCTTCCTTCCTTCCTTCCTTCCTTCCTTCCTTCCTTCCTTCCTTCCTTCCTTCCTTCCTTCCTTCCTTCCTTCCTTCCTTCCTTCCTTCCTTCCTCCCTTCCTCCCTTCCTCCCTTCCTCCCTTCCTCCCTCCCTCCCTCCGTCCCTCCCTCCCTTCTTTTCCCTTTTCTTTTTTAAACCCCTTGCATTGACTTAGAATACTGAGTATTGGTTCCAAGTCAGAAGAATAATAAGGGGTAGGCAATTGGGCTGATTTGCCCAGGTTCACACAGCGAGCAATTGTCTGGGGCCAGATTTGAATCCAGAACCTCCCATCTCCAGGCCTGGCTGCCTATCCACCAAACCACCCTGATGCCCTTTTGACTTTTGATGAGGTGGTTGAGGGGGAAGGCCAAGGTTGGTCTGGGGTCATATACTCCTGAACTATGGAATTCTCACTTATTTTTAATATGGTGGGTACCTACCTATATGAATATGTGTCTGTCTAAATCCTGGGTGGGAACAAACTTAAATCCTGGGTTTCTCTCTTCCCCACAAGTCAGCTGGTCTTCAAGATTGTCCTCTTCTCACTCCATTTTGCCTTTCTTAGTCACTGTCCTTCGAATTTCCCCTTCTTTCTACTCTTCCACAATTTGAGACTCTCTGTCCCTTTCTTCTTAACACGTACTGCCCTGGCTTTGAAATAATTCCACCCTTTTCCCCCTGAACAGACCCTGGTGAGTGGAGGCACCATTTTAGCCACTGTGCCCCTGGTGGTTGATGCTGACAAGCTGCCCATCAATCGTCTTGCTGCTACAGGAAAGACCCCCAACTCCCAGAGCAAGGGGGAGAAGAGAACCGCTCACAATGCTATCGAGAAGCGTTATCGATCCTCTATCAATGACAAGATTGTGGAACTCAAAGACCTGGTAGTGGGCACTGAGGCCAAGGTACGGAATAAAGAAAGACACAAGCTTCAGAGAGGAATAAAGGGGGACAGAAAGCAGAGAGGGAGATTAAGATAGATGGAAAGGAGGACACTCGGAGAAATCCAAGGGAAGATGGAAAGGAGTACATCCAGAGGAAGAGAAATCCAGGGGAAGATAAAGGAGAACAGGCAAGAGCCAGTATAGAGGAAGTGTCTTAGACTTAGAGATGGGAATAAATTGGGAGTCCTCCTGGTCCAATCTCCAAAGAGAAGACTCAGGAATGAGCAAGAGACAACAAGGGCCCAACTTCCCTCACGTGAGCATCCCAAAGGCTTCTCAATCTTTTTTTGTGAGTCCTAGACTTCACCGAATGGCTGGCGAAGTTGACAGATCCCTTCTTAAATTAATATTTTTAAGTGCATAAAATATGTAGGATTACAAAGAAAACCAGTTATACTGAAATGGAATTATCAGAATATTTTAAAAACCCTACACCAAGTTTATGGGCCTCAGGTTAGCGGGCCCTAAGCTAACTATACTATGTTCCTCCATCAGTGATATTCCATGTCATCCTCACTTTGGCTGAGGGAAAAGCTGGGATTTAACATCGACAGCCAGCTCCAGGAATCCTTTAGCCCACACCGATGGAGGACGCTAGGGATATAAAGAGTGGCGAGGTCCTGGAATGACAAGGGCTTCACTCATTTACTCTCTTCTAGCTAAACAAATCAGCCATCCTGAGGAAGGCTATTGACTACATCCGGTTCCTGCAGCAGACCAATCAGAAGCTAAAGCAAGAGAATTTGACTCTCAGGATGGCCATGCAGAAGAACAGTGAGTCCTTCCTAAGGGTTTCCTCATGCCTGGTTGTCAGCCTCGGGGACTTGAGGGCAACATCCGATACCAAGTTGGCTTATTGTCCCAACTGGACAACTGTGCTTTTCATATTGTCAGCCGGGGAGGGGAGGATGGGGTTCAGGGTCCAAAAATCCAGCAACCTTGCTATGGCTACCATTTCCAAAGAGCTCCTTCCCATCTCCTGCCTTTGGGGCCAGTCTTGTGGCAGCCTAAGGGTTGGAAGATTCACCAGATGGAGTCAAGTCAAGAAGCATTTATTAAACATTTCATATGTCCCAGTCCTTGGGCTAAGTGCTGGGGATACAAACATCGCCCCGCCAAAAAGAAAAGATTGCCTGCCCGTATGGAATCTAACATTCTAATGGGGAAAGAAGAACAAACAAATAAATGAAATAAAAAGATGTTGAGAAATAAGAGGGTCAGGGTGTTGGGTGGGGAAAAGACATGGTAGCAAAGTCAGGAGTCGGAATGAAAGCCAAGAAAGGAATTTAGGATGACTGTCCTGGGACCTTCTTCAAAATGGAGCTTCTGGGAGGAATGGAGAGTGGTGTTCTGGGATAAGAAGGCAGCGGGGACCTGACAGAATAAAGGGTAGCTGGTTTAGGTCCTTTTTGTGCCTAGGTAGGGGCTGGGGACCCTTCCCTAATTCCAGTCTATGTCTTCTCTTCTCCATGCCAAATCCCAGAATCCCTGAAAGACCTGGTGTCATCACGAAGTAGTGGGAGCATGGACGTACCGATGGAGGTTATCAAGCCGGAGATGATGGATGCACTGACCCCACCACCCTCTGATGCAGGCTCCCCCTCCCACAGCAGCCCCCTGTCCCTGGGGAGTGGTGGCAGTGGCAATAGCAGTGATTCAGAGCCCGATAGCCCGCTCTTTGAAGACTCCAAGGTGATTGATCTGGTGGGAGAACATGGTGCTAGGGGTTATCTGGGGTACTTCCTCCTTGACTAATTTCATTGCCTCCGCCATGGAGTCTCTTCCATGACCTTACCTACAGATATCAAAATAGCCACTCAGTCTTTTACAAGGGTACCAAGATATGCTTTGTAGGAGTTTTGTAGATCAGATCGTAGACAGATTAATTCTCTGGCTGAGCTTGGGTATAGAATGAGTGTGGGCAAGTAGATGGTCCTTATGCCCTTTTCCTTGTCTGATATTCTAAAATGTTTGTGATTCTATGACGTGGATCTCAAAGCATCCCTCCGAATTTGTCTTAATATTTTAGGATATGTCTTCTCATCATTTTCAACCCTATTTGAATCAATATTTTCAGCATGGGATTCGGATCATTGATTTCAGGATATGATATGCCATTTTAGTAGCATTTTGTCCTGAAAAACACTTTATATATGTTATTTCTTCTTTAAAAACGAGGAAACTGACGCAGCAAGATGTTAAATGCCTAGTCACCCTGTGGCAGGATTCAAATTCAGCTCTTTCTGATTTCAAAACCCAGTACTAGCTAGCTGGAGAAGGAAAGCCTTTAGCTCAGTACCTTTATTTTATTTTTCTTGAAAAAGTTTTATATTTTTTTCTGGTTACATGTAAAGGCAATTTTTAACATTTGTTTGAAAAAAATTTTAATTAAATTGAAAAGATTTTAAATTAATAGAATTTATTTCCAGGTATCTAAGCCTCTCCCTTCCCTCCCCCACACCACAGAAGGCATCATCTGACAAATAGATATGTATATATAGATCATGCCTTTCATGTTTCCATTTTCCAGTTCATTTTCTGGAGATAAACACAAGTTATTCTTCAAATGTTATGTTTACAGCTATATATAATGTTCGCTTAGTTTTACTCGTTTCACTCTTCATTATCTCATGTAATTCTTTCCAACTTTTAAAAGAATGAATCTGTTCATTATTTCTTACAGCACAGTAGTATTCCATCACAATCATGTACAATATACAACATAATTTGTTTAGCCATTCCCCAATTGGTGGACATCTTCTCAAATTCTAGTTCTTTGTCATCACAATGAAAGCTGCTATAAATATTTTGGAGCCTATAGATTTTTCCCCTTAATCTCCTTGGGAAATGGACTCAGTAATACTATTGTTGAGTCCAAGAGTATACACAGTTTTTACAGCTTTCTGGGTGTAATTCCAAATTGCTCTCCAAAATGGTTGGATCAGTTCACGGTTCCACCATGAGTGTGTTTGTGTCCTCACTTTTCCAAATTCACTCCAACAGCTGTCACTTTAGCCAATTTGATGAGTGTGAGATATCTCAGAAGTGTTTTGGTTTGGACTTCCCTAGTCAGTAGTGATTTATAACATTTTTTTCATGTACTTATATATGGCTTTTGGTTTCTTCATCTGAAAATTATCTGTTCATATCATTTGCTGATTTATCAGTTGGAGGATGGCTTTTATTCCCATAAATTTGACACGGTTCTCTCTATATTTTAGATGTAAGACCTCTATCCAAGAGACTAATTTTTCCCAATTTTCTGCTTTCCTTCTAATCTTGGCAACATTTATTTTATTTGTACAAAGCCATTTCAAAAATTATCCATTTTACATCTCACAATGCTTTATCTCTAGTTTACTCACAAATTCCTTTCTCATCCATAAATTTGATAAGTAGTATGTTCCTGGTTTTTCTAATTTGCTATATCTCCTTTTATGTCTAGTTCTTGTATCCATTTTGATCTTATCTTAGTGAATGGTGTAAGATATTGGGCTACACTTAGTTTCTACCAAATTACCTTCCAATTGTCCCAGCAATTTTTACCAAAGAGTGATTTCTTATCCTAGTAGCTGAATCTATACATTTGTTAAATATAAGGTCATTATAATCTTTTACTACTGTTTGTAGTGACTGTCTATTCTGTTCCACTGATTTGCCTTTCTGTTTCTTAGCCAGGGCCAGAAAAGTTGATAATTATTGCTTCATAATACAGTTTAAAAACTGGCACTCCTCCCTTTACTTTTTAAAAATTAATTCTTTTGATATTCTTGATATTTTTTCTTCCAAATGAATTTAAAAAATTTTTTCTAGCTCGATGATTTTTTGACAATTTGATTGAGATGGCATTGAATAAATAGATTAGTTTATGGAGGATTGTCCTTTTAATTATATTGGCTGTGCTCATCCATGAACAATTATTTCTTATTTTTTAATTTTTTGAGTTCTAAATTCTCTTCCTTTTTCTCCTCCCTCCTTGAGAAGGCAAACAATTTGATATAGATTATACATGTGGAGTCACGTACAACATTTTTTACATTAGCCATTTGTGAAAGAAAACACAGTCTCCCCCCCCCCGGAAAAAAAAGAATCAAGAAAAAAAAAGAGCTTTGATTTGCATTCAGATGCCACTCTGGAAGTGGATAGCATTTTTTTAATAATCAATCCTTCAGAACCACCTTGGATCATTTTATTGCTGAAACTAGTCAAGTTTTTCATAGTTAATCTTCCTTACATATATTCCTATAACTGTGTATAATGTTCTTTTGGTTCTGCTCACTTCACTTTGCCTCAGTTCATATAAGTCTCCTTGAGTTTTTCTAAGTGCATCCTGCTTATCATTTCTTTTTTCTTTCTTTCTTTTTTTAAATAAAAACCCTTATCTTCTGTCTTGGAATCAATGCTGCGTATTGGTTCCAAAGCAGAAGAGTGGTAAGGGCTAGGAAATGGGGGTCAAGTGACTTGCCCAGGGTCACACAGCTGGGAAGTATCTGAGGCCAAATTTGAACCTAGGACCCCCTGTCTTTAGACCTGGCTCGCAATCCACTGAGCTACCCAGCTGCCCCTCTGCTTGTCATTTCTTATAGCACAATAGTATGCTATTAAATTCATATATAACAATTTATAAAGTTATTCCTCAAGTGAGGGATATCTCCTTGATTTCCACTATTTTGCCACCACAAAAAGAGCTGCTATAAATATATTTTATATATTTTTTTCTTTTCCTTGTCCCTTTTTTTACACTTTTGGGATATAGTCCTAGTAGAGGTATTGCTTGATCATATTGCAGTTTGATAGCCCTTTGAGTTTAGTTTCGATTTGCTCTCCAGAATGGTTGAATCAGTTCACAACTGCAGGGCCCTTATTTTACAGATGAGAATGAGCTTTGTGAAGTTAAATTCCATAGGAAGTCACATCTTTTTAATTTGCCCCCAAACGGCCTCCTTCCATCTCTGAGATGTTTTCTGGTCCCAGCGACTGAAATGGAGTACCAGGTCGCTTCCCCCTCCCTAGCCAGTCTGTCAATGTATAGATTTCATCATAAAAATGCCTCCTCTTCACCTTATCTTTTAAACAATGGCTTCATCATGCCGGAAGGGGCCTTTGAGGCTATTCAGTCTACCCTATTTTACAGAGGAAGAGATTGAGGCTCCAAATTGGAAAGCTATTTCCCCAGGTCATAGGGGGCGTTATTAGCTGAGGTAATGCTAAAAATCTAGGGCTCCTGATTCCCACCTCTACTCTTTTGGGGGGTTCATTTGCACACCTGCTTTCTCTGGGTAACTCGCCCTCAGGCTGAGTAAATCCAACTCCTGGTCTACGTGGTCATGACCTGACCAAGAAGTCATTAAGGGCCGATTCCTTACTTCTAGCATTGCCCGTTGTGCCTTGGCCATCATTTTAGAACTGTTAAGACAACTGTTTTTCTTGAAAAAGAAAGAAAGTTTTAGAGGCCAAGAGATCAATACCTTCATTTTACTTTAAGATTTTAATAAGGTACCTGGTAAGGCTTATTTTTTCTTCTTGCCCCCACCGGGTCAATAGAAAGACAAAACCTTGGCCCAAATGTTTCTGGTTAAGCAATCCAAGTTCCCACATTGGCCATATGTGTGTTTCCTTCTGCATACGTACTTCATTACCTCTGGAATCAAGAGGGATCGTTACGTTACTCAGAATTCTTAAACTTTTCAAGCCAATTCTCTCATTTGATGGAGGTGGAACTCTGACATCTAGAGATTGCCGAGGAGCGATTTGCTGGAGGTTATCTGCATGGTCAGTGGTAGGCTTGGAATTGCCATGATGTCCCTTTCCTCTGCCTGCTCCCTTGACCGTTGTATAGCAGCTTTCTCGGGTAGTGAGAAGTGGGGGCATCATCACGTCTTTCCTTGTGTTCTAGGTGAAGCAGGAACATCTCCCCTCTCCCAACAGCCTGGGCATGCTGGACCGATCACGCTTGGCCCTGTGTGCCTTTGTCTTCCTCTGCCTTTCCTTCAACCCTCTGGCCTCCCTTCTGGGCAGGAACAATGGCCAGAGCCAGGGAGACAACACCTTTGTCTACCACATACGCAGCATGCTAGGCACAGAGAACAAAGGTAAGGAAGGATTGCTAAGCATGTAGCTGGACTCTGAGAGGGGGGGCCTGGGAGGGCCCTGAAAAGCGCCCCAGGCTGGTTTCCCGGGAGTTTGTGGTGGGTTGGGATTGCAGGTGCCAACAGAAGCTATATCAGCCCTCAGAGATTGAGAGCTGTTTTTCAGGACAGGGAGCAGAATAGATTTCATTTAATTCAGCACGTATTTACTAAGCTCCTCCTATGTACAGCCACTGGTGGAGAGACGGTTTTTAAAAGGTGCTATTCTAATCCTCATGGAGCTAATGTTCTGTTAGGGATGTGCAGAATTAACCATCCTCTATAAGCACGTAAAAGAGATACAAGCTTTAAGAATAGTAGCAAGCATTTATGTAGTTCTCAAAGGTTTATAAAGCGCTTTCCGTGGGTTATTTCATTTGTTTCTCAAAAGCATCCTGGGAAAAACTGATAAATAGAAACAGAAAAGACATAATTTATATATACATTTTTTGGGGGGGTTAGGGAATACCTTCTATGGTTTGAGGAAGGAGGTGAGATACTTGGGAATTTTAATGTAATCAACAAACTGTTACATTAATAATTTAAAAACCCACGACCCTAGGAGGTGGGTGGCATTCTCATCCCCACTCTACAGATGAAGAAACCAAGGTTGAAAGAGATTTAGTGACTTTCTCCAGGTCACCCAGCTAGTAAACGTCTGAGACGTGATTAGAATTCAAGTGTTCTTGACCTCTAGGTCTAACATTAACACCTACTGTCCCCCTCCCCAGTCACTTATCTATACAGAGGAGAAAGTCCTTATGGACAAAGGAGAGCAAGGAAGACTTCATGGAGGAGGGATCTTTTTGGGTCACAGAGCTGGAGAAAAACATTAAGAACACAATTCAGTCACTTGTTTGTATAGATGAAGAAAACGAGATCCTGGAGGGGTTAAAAATCTTGCCTAGGGTTACCTGAGTAGTAAATAGCAGAGACTTGAACCTGGGTTCTGTGGCTCTAAATCTTTCTATCATAGCATCTCTTCGAGTTATATTTTAAAGGATGGGGAAGAACCTAGCAGATTCTGGCAGGCATTCTAGGCTTGGGGAAGCCAAAACATGATGGCGAGAAATGCAGTGCATGAAGGATGGAGACAAATGCTAAGTTGTCCAAGGCCACACAGGTCATCCGATTTTACAGTTAGGTGGTGCCAGTGTAAGGACAGCCTTGAATGCCAAACAGAAATGCACTCAATAGGTAATAGGAATCCACTGAAGGTTTTTGAACAGAGAGTGGGATGGTGTGGAGTGGGGAGAAGGTAGGGACAAAAAATAGAAGCCCACTGCAGTGTTCTGGACATAAGGATGGGAATAGAAATGAGTTGATTGGCCTTTTTTGGACATAGCACTGACATGATTCAGTTAAATATTTGGTAAGGAGAGAAGAAAAGACCAAAAATAAACCCTTCAGGTCTCAAACCCGAGAGAGTAAGCAAAAGGCAGTGCCAGAAGGATAAAAATCCTGAAGTCTGAAAGAGGAGCAAGTTTTTACAGAAAAGGAGACCAGTCTTGTCTAGCCACCTGCCTTCGCATTCTCTTTGGCTTCAGGATTAAAGAGGTACAGTGGATAAGGAAGGGTTTGCAACAGGGAATGGAGGAGTTGAAGGGATAGAGGGAATATGGAGAAGTAAAAGGAGAGAGATATCCCCTGCTGAGAGGCTATCTGTGAAAAATGGGGTTCCTGAGAAATGGGCCACCTATGATAGCCTGAGGGGATGTCTTCTCTATTGATTGATGTTGAAGATACCCCAGGGCAGGTAGGCGAGGACCCTCTATCAGTAGGAAATTTTTTTCCAGTATGAGATTTCCCAATGGGGAAATTTCCAACATTCATAAGTCTAAGAAATTTTAAGGTTTACACCCCAGACCAAGGTCACCTGGCAGGGGTCCAATAATGACTGCTTATGATTGAATGGCTGTCCTTAGGTTCTGCTCCCTCTATGTTCTCCTGAAATGATAGTTCTACTCTTATCTGACTGCAGGTTATTTAAATAAAGATGAATTTAATAACAAGTTTGGATAGGGATGGTATCAGGGTAGAGGAGTGAGGGGTTCCCTATACTTTTTCCCAGATTGGGTTTGAATCCCTCTCAGCTTTTGAGCTGAGGCCAGGCCTCACAGGCTGGTGGAGGATTTCTTTTATTCCTGTCTATGCCAATCTATGCTAGTTTTCTTAAGTTCAAAGTCTTAGCAGTAGATAGTAAAAGGAAGAATAGGTTCTGACTTTCAGAGCTGGTTGGGCCTGTCTCTTCGGCTGATGCACCTAAAGACCAGCCTTAAGTTCAGACTGATCCCCATAAATCCTTTTGTTCGACGACATGATCACAGGAATCCAGGTAGAGCACACAGTTGGGAAAAATCCAGGAATAGAGGTACTTCTATCCAGAGACAGGGAGAGAGCACTCCTTCCATTCTGAGGGCCAGGAAAGAGAGTCCCCTGAGAGCAACTATCACTCTCCCAGTCGCCCCTCCCCCACCCACCCACCAACTGCCATCGTTATCAATATTTTCACTTTAACATTCCAACTGCTGTTTGTTCCACCTCAGTGGCAGAAATCCAAAGGCTGATTCAGTTTTCCTTTCCACATCATTCCCTTTTTCTGTCATGACCTTCCCAAGGTCACTTATTTATTATACTTACCAAGCTACTAACTCTACTTTTTAATTACTCCCCCCAAAATAATAAACTTCCCTCAATTACTCTATCACTATTCTATGCTAACCATATCTACTCTAAGGAATTCTTTGCGGGAAAGTTTTGGGTAAGGGTAGTTATGGGGTTTTATAATAAATTCAGTACAGTAAATGTTTGAACAAAACCATTACAAAGAAATTTAAATCTTAATGCTAATACTACTTACTCTTGCCAAGTTAAACTACTACAAACATTTTTCCCATTTTATTTATCTATAATTATTTGCAAATTATTTTATATATATATATTTCCATTAAACACAATTCCAGCATCAGCTTTACAAATAAACTATCTGCAAATGTAGCTGAAGTCTATTCCCAAGTATGTCTAAAAGTCTATGCTATGCTTAACTTACTCCTAATCTATTACCTACTTATTATAGCTAGTCTCTAAATCCCTAGTCTAATCTATAACCTAATCTCATGTACAACATATATACATGCTATGTTACATATTTACAGACCCTATCACTGTTATTAAATTATAGTATATACATTATTTACAGAGATTATTTACATATAATGCAATAAAATACATTGTTCTTATATTCTGATGTTAGTCAAATAGAAATATCTATTGATCTTTCTATTTTCCTAAGACCTTATGGAACTAACTATGTACACATTTACATTTTGCATAAATGTAATTTCAGACACTCAATTATTTATACAAGGTCTCCTAATATATGTCAGTTTGTGATTTTGTGTTTTGTGTCGAATACTGTTGTGTTGAATGGATACTTCTCAAGTTTCTTCAGATTTCCACTTATCATGTTGACTGATGGCTCTCTTCTTTCTTCTAAGTTATGTAGTGCTGCATGCTATTTCCTTAATATGTGAAATTAATTTTGGTTTATGCTTTCATCACACTCAGACTTACATATAAGTTCCGTTTTCTATCTGTCCTCTTCTTGTATAAACAAATTTACAACGTTAAAAGTCTTAGCTGTCCATTTCAGCTTTTTCTCTTTGTTTCTTCTCTCTAGTAGCTTTTCTTAATGCTTTTCCTCTGGGATGCTTTAAAATCTTTTTGTTTGGGCTGGAAAGTTGCCTTCTTGTTGCTATGGCATACTTGACTATTGGGATCTGGTTGTCTCAAACATTAAGTGGCACTGTTTTTGCTTTGTGGTGTACTTTGATGTTAATCAGTTTTTGTTTTCATTTCTCAGCACTATCTTTTGTCTAATTATCTTCTATATGTGTTACAATGATGCTGGATTTTTCTGGTTTTATGTGGGAACAGTGGAACCATGAGTCTTTCCCTGCAATTTTTATAGCAGATGGGGTAGTAAGCAATACTTCATGTGGCCCAGTCTATTTTATGTCCGTAGCCAAGTTTCTATTGAAATTTTTTATGTATGCTTTGTCTCCTGGTTTGATGTTGTGCAAATTGTAATCCAGGGGTACTGTTTGTTGTATCAAGACCATTTCATGTAACTCTGCTAATCTTGTTCGTAAAGCTTGTATATATTTTGTCAATTGAGTCTCCTCTGAACATAGCAACGTAAGCTGGTTTACAAGTCCTTCCTTGCCAAATTGCATGTTCGTATTGCATCTCAAATGGAGAGATGTGCAGATCTCCACTGAGTCTTGTTCTAAGATGTAACAGAACTAATAGTAGAATGTCCATCCATGTTAGGTGTGTTTCTGCACAAAATTTTCCTATTAATGTTTTGATATCTTTATTTAAAAGCCCTTTACCCACTTTCCCTTTTATTATTTAATTTAATTAATTTATTTTTATTTATTCTCTCCACTTGCCCTGAACTTTGGGGGATGATATGATGTGTGATAAGTTGCTTGTATTCCTAGATTTTTATAAATTTCATTTAATATTGATTGAGTGAAATGACTCCCATGGTCTGAGTCCAATTTTGTGAGAATCCCAACTCTAGGTATGATTTCTTTTAATAGGATTTTGACCACAAACACTGCATTGTTCTTTTTGGCAGGAAAAACTTCTGGCCATCTAGTCAGTCTGTCTGTGATCACAAGGCAGTACTTAAACCCTTTGTCTTTTGGCATGTTGATAAGATATATTTGTATGCATTCAAATGGAGTGTATGCTAAGGGGCAACCTCCTAGCCCTTTGGTCTTAGAAACTCCCTGATGCATCTGCATACACATTTTATATTTTTGACAGACTCTTATGGCATAAGAGGATATTCCAGGTGCAGTCCGAAATCGGCTCACTGAATCGATCCCGGCTTGGGTTCCAGAGTGTCCTTGTGCATGTATTGTATTGCACACCTGATAGAATAACAATCTAGGCAAGCTGGGCTTGCCTAGTTGTGAAAACCGGATCCCTTATTTGTTTTGCCTCCAAGTTCTTTATCCACGATTGAATTGCTCGTTTGTTGTAGGTGTTAGTTTGATTGTCCTGTTCAACTAATGAGAAATTTAATACATCTAGTTCCAAATTTTGCTGTAATGTCAGCTCTATGGTTTCCCAAGGACACAGGATTTTTAGCCCCCGTGTGTGATCGGCAGTGGATTATTGCCACTTCCTTGGGCAGTTGTATGCCCTCAAGAAGTTGCATGTTGACTTGGCATCAGTTTTCCTTTCCACAGGGGGCTTGTTGGGAAAAGGGTCTTTCCTATGTCACCGTATCCCTCCAGAAGTGAGTCCAGTCTATGATCGGGGGTGTGAAGGACCCCCAAGCGCAGGGCCAGTCTTAGGTGGAGTAGGGTGTGATTTCAGGGAGCTGGAGAAAGGCTTTCCCACCCTCTACCTCCACTTGAACAGGGATAGAACTTGTCATTCCACACTCAGCTATAAAGATGAAGATGGGGGCGGCAGCTAAGTAGCACCATGGATAGAGCACCAGCCCTGGAATCCGGAGGTCCTGGGTTCCAGGGTGGCATGAGCCACTTCCCGGCTGTGTGACTCCCGGGCAAGCCACTTAACTCCTAGCTCTTACCACTGCTCTGTCTTAGAAGTGATACAAAAACAGAAGATAAGGGTTTAAAAAATGGTTACCAGGTCTGGTTCTGTGAGAGTGAGGGTTACGATGTTTTACATTCACACTAAAGTGGAAACAACCAGTGCCACTCTGCAGAGAACAGTTTTATTTTGCAGGTGGGGAAGGGTAGAGGAGAGGAGAAGGTGGTGTTCTTGGCACCTGCAGAGCAGGTCGAAGCAGGAGCAGGAGTCGGACTGCCTTACCTCCCCCCCAACCTTGCCCAATCTTCTCCCCATACCAGGTAGCCCCAGCTGGTCTCAGTGGCTACTGCCCACTTTGTTTTTCTGGTTGCTTAATCTGTTGGTGGTCGTGGCGGCCTTCATCCGCCTCTTCATCTATGGCGAGCCCATCACCAGGCCCCACTCAGGACCCTCGATCTTATTTTGGAGACACCGCAAGCAGGCTGATTTGGATCTGGCCCGGGTAAGAGGGTGGGCCTGGGTCCGCTGGGGAAGGAGAGCTGGAGTGGGGTGGGAAGCCTTACTTAGCCTGGGAGGTTGGAGAGGAACTAGAGAATAAGGTTAACATTGGTCAGCATTCTCCCAACACTGGCATCCCTCCAGTTGGAGAATGGGTGGCCATCTTTTGGGGGGTTGGAAGAAAGATAATCCTACTCCAGAAGCTGCCTTTTCTCTTCTGAATCTTATTTCTTGACCTGAGTACCTGGTGACTCCTTTCTTCTGAGCATTCTTTCCTCCCTTTTTCTTTTAAGCCTTTACTTTCTCTCTTAGTAACAATTCTGAGGAGGGAAAGGATTAGGCAGTTGGGATTAAGTGACTCGCTCAGGGGTCACATAACTGGGAAGTACCTGAAGCCACATTGGAACCCAGGACCTCCCCATTCCAGCCACCTCGCTGCTTATGGGGGAGACAGCATGCAAGCAACTAGGTGCATATTAGATAAGACACCCATTAGATGGGGTGTAATCTCAGGCCAGGCCAGGAGAGACCCCCTACAGAAGGTGAAAACACTGTAGAATGTGGAGAGGGAAGTCATTTATGGGAAGACTGGGGAGGTGGGTGGAGGCTTTGAAATGCCAAATAGCTGATCATTGGGGTCCTGCGGAGCCACTGTCATTCGGAGAGGCAGGGCTTGGGCTTTGGGAAAATTCCTTTGGTCTCTAGTGGATTGGAATAGGAAGAAACCGGAAAGAGGGGCCTGGAGGGGTGCCTATGGGAGTGCAGAGGAGAGAGCTGTTACCAAGGTAGAAATAAGGCTCTGGGACACACGGGCTGGGTGGCGGCAGACACGGGCAGATGGTGGTGCCCTTGGCAGGAACAGAAAAGATAGGAAAATAGGAGGGTTTGGGGGGAAAGAGGACGAGGTCTGTCTTGGACTTGCTAAGTTTGGAATGCCTGAAGTCCAACGTCCAGTCTGAGATGTCCACGAGGCACTTGGTGATGCTGGAACTGGCCAGTGAGATAGCGTAGACTCTGCTTTTTTTAAACCCTCACCTTGTCTCTACGTGACTTGCCAGGGACACTAGAAAGTATCTGGGACCAGATCGGAAGCAAGGACTGCCCGCCTCCAGGACGGTCTCTATCCACCAAGCCATCCAGGGACCCTGACTTTGCTTTTTTTTAATTGTTTTTAAAGATGTAAAATCCATTCTTAGTTTGGGGGCCACGAAAACAGGCAGAGGGCCCGATTCGGCCATCGTTTGTGGATTTCTGATACAGAAGAAGAAGGAAGTCAGGGTCCAGGCCTGAGACGGAAGGAAGCCCCAGTTCAATCCTCTGGGTGTCTTCCCTTGTGTATGAGTGCCCCAGAACGCTCTCCCTTTCTCTCTGGCTGTCCCTCATGTCCCCTGGATTCATCTCTATGTAGAGGACGGTCAAATCTACCATTCTTGTAGAGGCAGGAGGTGGCACAATGAATAGTGTTGGCTTTGGAGTTAAGGCCTGAATTCAAATCCCATGTTAGAGGCTGGCTGTGTGGCCCTAGCCAAGTCTCTTCCAGCTCTACAATCTGTGATAATGTGAACTTTCCCTTCAGCTCTAATCTCTTGTTTTCCAGTCACCTGCTGGATAGTCACGCAGACGGCCCGCGGGCTTTCTGATCTCAGCTTATTGCTCTTTCCCTTCAATCTACCCCACCTTTTAATTATGCCCATCGTTCACGGCCTCCCCTGTGTCCTTGGTGGCCAGATCTTGCCGGTTCTCCCTCCCAATGCCTGCCCTCTCCATTGCCTGGACTGCGGGAAAAGCCTCCCACATTGAGCCCGTGTGATCCTCTCCGCAGGGCGGCCAGACATCTCTCTAGAGAGAATTCTTATTTTCCTCTACAACGCCCTTCCCCATGGGTCCTTGTGAGAGCCCGAAATGAGGCGTCCCGGGAGGAGGACCCCTAGCCCGCCTGGTGGCGCACCGGCTCTGCGGCCCAGCCAAGATGGCCTCCAGCACGGAACAGCCCGTCCTGGACGCCATCCAGACTGCGCCATCCCTGCCCCCCTCTGCAGACCGTCTTACTTATTTTGAATGTGTCAAGTAGGAGGTCCTAGAAAGCAGCTTTTCCTCCTTTTTGACCCTCCCTTCCATCTCGGGATCAAGGCTGGGTACTGGCTCCCAGGCAGTGCTCAGGGCCAGGCCATGGGGTCAAGGGACTCGCCCAGGGTCACTCAGCTGGGAGGCTGAGGCCACATTTGAACCCAGGACCTTGCGTCTCCAGGCCTGGCTCTGCATTCCCTGAGCGTCTCCTGGGCCTGCCTTAGTCCTCACCGCCCATCCCGCTCTTGTTCTCCCCATTCTACAGATGGGGGGAGGGCCCCGAGCCAGGTTCAGGGGGTCTGGGGTCACACAGCGAAATGTCTGAAGCAGAGTGAACCCCAATCTTCCGGCCGCACCCCCTGCTAGTGCCACTGACTAGCTGCTTCAGGGGTGTGGAGAAAGGGGAGCCCTGCCCGCTGAGCGCAGACCCCCCTCTTCCTCAGGGGGACTTTGCCCAGGCCTCCCAGCACCTGTGGCTGGCCCTCCGAGCCCTGGGCCGGCCTCTGCCCACCTCCCACCTGGACCTGGCCTGCAGTCTGCTCTGGAACCTCATCCGCCACGTTCTGCAGCGGCTCTGGCTAGGCCGCTGGCTGGCCGACCGCGCGGGGGGCCTCCTCCGGGACCGCGAGCTGCAGGCCGACGTCCGCGCCAGCTCCCGGGATGCTGCCCTCGTCTACCATCAGCTGCACCAGCTGCACATGACAGGTGGGCCGCCCCTCCCCCCGCCCTCCTGGAGAGCCGCGCCCTTGGTCCCCCGCCCTCCTGACCCCCGTCCTCTGGCCCCCCAGGCAAGTACAGCAGCGGCCCCCTGGCCGCCCTCAACCTGGCCCTGAGCGCCCTCAACCTGGCCGAGTGCGCCGGCGGCTCCATCTCCGCGGCCACCTTGGCCGACATCTACGTGGCTGTGGCCCTCCGGGTCAAGACCAGCTTTCCTCGCGCCCTCCATTTCCTGACGGTAAGGCGGCAGGGCCAGGCCCGGGGGAGCCTGGGAGTGGGCGGGGCCTCCAGCCTGGCCTGCCCCCCTGTGGCCGAGCTGCAGAGCTGCAGAGGGCCAGGCCGCGGAGCCTGGGAGTGGGCGGGGCCTCCAGCCTGCCCGCCTCTGGCGGCGCCATTGGCTGGGTCTCGGGTCGGCCTGCCCCAGGCCTCTTCTCAGGAGGGGCTCCCTTTGGGGCCGGACCCGGGAGGGTCCCCACCGCTCACGGCGCTCAGGTTAGCTCCTCCTCGCCCACAGCGCTTCTTCCTGAGCAGTGCCCGCCACGTGTGCCTGGCCCAGAGTGGCACCGTGCCCCCCGCCATGCAGTGGCTCTGCCACCCCGTGGGACATCGCTTCTTTGTGGACGGAGACTGGGCAGTGAGGAGCAGCCCTCGGGAGAGCCTCTACAGCTCCGCCGGGAGCCCAGGTAGCCCCCCTCTATCCCTGCTCCCCCTCCCTCCCCCTCCACTGACCACGAGCAGGACGATGACAGCTCAGGGAGGCCGACAGGTGGCTGCGCTGCTCGCGTCCGCGGCTGGGCGTCCTGACCAGCCCGTCTGACCAGCCTCCGTGTGTGCGTTGCCTCCGCAGCTCCCCCTCCGAGCAGCTTTTGGGGCTGTTCTGGCACCTTCTGTTGCTCTCCTGACCCACGTGTGCCCGATCTTGGTGTAATCCTGAAAATCGGCCACGGGAAGGGGGGCAGGGGCCCCCCCAGGGGTGGGGGCGGGGCCGTGGCGCTCCCTTCTCTCCCCAAGCACAGAGGCCTGGGCCCAGCCCTCACCCGAGGTCGCAGAGGGCCGCTCTTGGGAAGGCCTCTTCCTTGACCTCTCACGGAGCCCCACTTCCCCGCGGATGGGCGCCATTTTATTTTCAGTTCTTTGCCACAACCAAAAGGGGATTTTTGTCGAGGAGGCCTTTGCCTGTGTCCGTCTAGAGGCCTGCCGAGGGGTTTTCTAGACTAGTCAGAGCGGTTCACAACTCCACCAGGCTCTCCGAAGCCCCCCAGCAGCCGTCGGTTTCCTCCCCTCCCCCTCTTCTCAATCTGGGCCACACGTGTATGGCAGAACAGCCTCCCGTATTGGCGTTGGGGCAGGGGAACCCCCCCCCCCCAGCGCAGACTGCCACGAGAGCGCTGGGGCTTCCCCTGGACGCGCATCCTTGTCCCGGGTCACTGCACAGCGAAGGCCATTTTCCTCCTCGGACCCCTCTGCCTGCCTGGTGGGGGGCGGGCGGGGCCTTTGAGGGGCTCCCTTTGAATTTCTCCCCATCGCTCCCTCTTCCTCCCCGCCCGCCAGCCGCCATGCCCAGTGCTGAGCGACGCTGGCCCTGCCAAGGCCCCTCCTGCGGGGGCTCCTCTCGGCTCACGCCTCTCTCTCTCTGCCAGTGGACCCCCTGGCCCAGGTGACGCAGCTGTTTCGGGAGCATCTGCTGGAGAAAGCCCTGGGCTGTGTGGCCAAGCCCGAGCAGAGCCCGGCGCCGGCCGACGGGGACAGGTGAGTGGGGGCCCCCCTCGGGCTCTTTGCCCAGCGCCCCGTCTTCTATCCGTCCCCCCGACCGGCCTGCTCGGCACAAGGGAAGGAATTCCTGTCCCAGCTCCGGGGGGGTCGCCTGGGAGGCAGTGGGGGCCAGGGGGGGGCGTGAGCCGACAGACCGGGGAGCCGAGAGGAGGAGCCTTTGGCCACCCCCATCCCACAGCGAGCCAGGGAGGAGCCGGCGCCGGGCTGGGGGCGTCTCGTTCCTCCCAGGCCGCTGACGGCCCTTCTCCACACGGCCTTTCCCTGCCCCACTGCAGAGAGTTCTCGGACGCCCTCGGCTACCTGCAGCTGCTGAATGGCTGCTCCGACGCGGCCGGGGCCCCCCTCGCCTTCTCCGGCGGTCCAGGTGTGGCCACCACCCCCGGTAAGCCTTTTGCTCCCCTCTGTGGGGCTGGGTTGGGGGAGGGCAGACCACCAGGGCGGGGCGGCCCGCCCACCCCAAGATGAGGGCGTTTTCGGTCCACTAGGCCCCGGAAGTGGGGAACAGTCTGTCTCTTCTCCCCTCCGGCAGGGACCGACCTCGTGGCCAAGTGGTGGGCGTCCCTCGTCACGGTGGTCATTCACTGGCTGCAGCGGGATGAGGAGGGGGCAGAGTCTCTCTACCCCATGGTGGACTACATGCCGAAGGCCCTGCAGGCTTCCGAGTGAGTTGGCCGGCCCTGCCCTTGTGGGGCTTCGGAGGGGGGCATCCAGGCCCAGCACCCTGTGAAGCGGGGGGCCCAAGGCGGGAAGGGGTGTCCAGGCCCAGCACCCTGTGAAGCGGGGGGCCCAAGGCGGGAAGGGGTGTCCAGGCCCAGCACCCTGTGAAGCGGGGGGCCCAAGGCGGGAAGGGGTGTCCAGGCCCAGCACCCTGTGAAGCGGGGGGCCCAAGGCGGGAAGGGGTGTCCAGGCCCAGCACCCTGTGAAGCGGGGGGCCCAAGGCGGGAAGGGGTGTCCAGGCCCAGCACCCTGTGAAGCGGGGGGCCCAAAGTGGGAAGGGGTGTCCAGGCCCAGCACCCTGTGAAGCGGGGGGCCCAAAGTGGGAAGGGGTGTCCAGGCCCAGCACCCTGCTTCCGTTCCCCTTTGGGAAGGTTCCCCCGCCAGCTGGGCGGGAGTGAGCCTGGCAGCCCTTCCTCTGTGCGCAGGAAGCCCCTGCCTCGGGCCGCCCTGCACTCCTTCAAGGCGGCGAGGACGCTTCTGGGGAAGCAGAAGCAGGAGCTCGGCCAGGCCAGCCTGAGCCAGTGCGAGAAGGCCAGCAGCTACCTGCGGGACAGCCTGGCCGCCGGGCCCTCTGCAGCCGCTTCTATCGACAAGGTAAAGGCAGCCCCTGCTCGCCGCAGGGGCCGAGAGGCCGGAGGTCTAGACCCGACTCAGGCTTCTGCCAGCTCTGGCGGCGGGGAAACCCTCGGCGCCTCCCGCATCCGGGCTGGTCAGCGGCTGGCCCGGCCCGCTCTGTCCAGAGCTCTCTGGACCTGGAGACAAGCGCAGGCTGCCCGGGGGCCCACTGCGGGCCTCGGGTCGTGGGGGATGGGGAGGGCCACCCTGGCCCTCACCTGCGCCCCGTCTGCCCTGCAGGCCATCCAGCTCCTGCTGTGCGATCTGCTCCTGGTGACCCGCACCAGCCTGTGGCAGCAGCAGGTGGCGGCCGCTCAGCCCCCCGGCTGTGGGCACCAGGCCTCGGCCCTGGAACTTCGAGGCTTCCAGCAGGACCTCAGCAGTCTTCGGCGTCTGGCACAGTCCTTCCGGCCTGCCATGAGGAGGGTGAGTGGCCCAGCCCCCATCCCTGCCGCTTCGGCTCTGTGGTCCCGTCTGTCTAACGTCCCTGGGCCAAATGCTGGCTCCGACAGAGAAGAGGCAGGCCCTGCCTTTAGGGACTCACAGTCCTGAGTGGAAGCCGGCCTCGCCCACAAGGAAGAGTTCTACACCAACAGGCATTAGGGGGCAGAGGAGGAAGAGGCCCCTGGGGGCGGGACAGGTGGGAGGGAGGGAAGGAAGGAGGGAAAGGGGGGAGGGAGGGAAGGAAGGAAGGAGGGAGGGAGGGAGGGAAAGGAAGGAAGGATGGAGGGAGGGAAGGAAGGAAGGAGGGAGGGAGGGAGGGAAGGAAGGAGGGAGGGAAAGGAGGGAAGGAAAGGATGGAAGGAGGGAGGGAGGGAAGGAAGGAAAGGAGGGAGGGAGGGAAGGAAGGAAAGGAGGGAGGGAGGGAAGGATGGAGGCAGGGAGGGAGGGAAGGATGGAGGCAGGGAGGGAGGGAAGGAAGGATGGAGGGAGGGAAAGGAGGGAAGGAAGGAGGGAGGGAGGGAAGGAAGGAAGGAGGGAGGGAAAGGAGGGAAGGAAAGGATGGAAGGAGGGAGGGAGGGAAGGAAGGAAAGGAGGGAGGGAGGGAAGGAAGGAAAGGAGGGAGGGAGGGAAGGATGGAGGCAGGGAGGGAGGGAAGGATGGAGGCAGGGAGGGAGGGAAGGAAGGATGGAGGGAGGGAGGGAAGGAAAGGATGGAGGGAAGGAGGGAGGGAAGGAAGGAAGGAGGGAGGGAGGGAAGGAAGGAAGGAGGGAGGGAAAGGAGGGAAGGAAAGGATGGAGGGAGGGAAGGAAGGAAAGGAGGGAGGGAGGGAAGAAAAGGAAGGAAGGAAGGAAGGTTTATTAAGCACCTACAACATGCCAGTCACTGTGCTGAGCACTTTACAAATACCTCATTTGATCCTCACAACAACCTGAGAACTATTAGGTGCTATTAGGGTCCTCATTTTGCAGTTGAGGAAACTGAGGCAGGCAGTAAGTGTCTGAAGCTAGATTTGAATTTAGGTCTGGCTGCCTCTGAAGGTCAGTGATTGGGCAGGGCAGAGAAGGCTCTGTGGAGGAGGCCGCCCTGAGACTGGTTCCTTCCATTTTCTTTGATGTTTAAGCTTTTCCCTTGGTTACCTGATTCTTGTTCCCTCCCCCCTCCCAGACAGTTGTCCTGTCACCCCAAACCCACTTCCGTATTCGTCCCTTTTGTAGTCGAGTAATCTTGGGCTGGTTGTTTGAAGGCGGTCGGGGGGACGGTTACTGCCGTAGCCCAAGTTCCAGCCCTGCTGTCCCAGCGAGCACAGGAGATGGGAGAGAGGGTCGAGCTGGGGGCCGAGGAGGGCATTTGTAGCTTTGTGGGGGAGCAGAAGTGGGGAAGGCTGCCCAGGGCTTTGGGTAGGGGCAGCATGAGGGCGGGCACCGGCACCAGGGCCCCAGGAAAGGCGGGGGGAGAGGGGCCGTGCCAGACCAAGGTTTGAAGGTGGGAAGGATTAGCAAAGAACTTGGTGGCCTGACACAGGAGCTGAGGGGAGACCGTCCCCCCCCCCCCGCTACTTATGGGAAATTGTGAGGACTTTGGGAGCTTTGTGGGCCTGGGGAAGGGCACCCCCTTTCCAAAGCCCCGACTCCTTTTCTTAGGTGTTCTTACATGAAGCTACCGCTCGACTGATGGCTGGAGCCAGCCCCACTCGGACTCACCAGCTCCTGGACCGCAGCCTGAGGAGAAGGGTGGCCCTGAGCAGCAAAGGATGTGAGTGGGGGATCATGACAGGAAGGGAGTCCCACGGCCCCTGCTTCCTCCTAGGGACCAAGCTGTACTTTTCCTAGAAAAGGAGTGGCTAGAAGAGGCCTGGGCCTCACAATTCAAATCCAGCCTTAGATACTGAACTGATCGAGAGCAAGCCACTTCACTGCTGTCTGCCTCAGTTTCCTCAACTGTAAAAGAAGATCTTAAGAGCGTCTGTTTCCCAGAATTGTCATGAGGCTCGATATACTATACTATAATATGGCATATATATTATAACAACGTTATGATTTATACTACAATTGTCCAATGATAACGATTATAATGCTAGAAACATCACATTATAGCATACAATGCAGTGCAATAAATGTTTGTAAGACCCTCGCTGGCCCAGCGCCTGACACAAAATGGGCCTTTAATAAATGCTCGTCCCTTCCCCACACCCCTCCCCGGTCTGCCCGCTACTCTCTTCGGGTCCTGGCAGCTGTGTCCGGGCCCTCCGTCCCCTCTCCCAGCCCCGCCAACCCACCGTCCGTCCCCTTTGCCTACAGCAGGTGAGCTGGACGCTCGGCCCACCCAGAGGGAACACGCGGAGGCCCTGCTGCTCGCCTGCTGCTATCTGCCCCCGACCTTCCTGTCGGCGCCGGGCCAGCGAGTGGGCATGTTGGCCGAGGCCGCCCGGACCCTGGAGAAGCTGGGAGACAAGAGGATGCTCCACGACTGCCAGCAGATGATTATCAGACTGGGCAGCGGCACCACTGTCACCTCAGGGTAGCCCTGGGCCCCACTGCCGACCTTTGAACCCGGTTGCCACGGCGACGTCCCCAAGGCCCTCTGGTCCCAGAGATCCCTTCCCTTCTTTCTCCATCACCACCTCCACTGGCCCAGCAGGACCCGCAGCAGCCAGCACTTCTCCAGACCTCTGCTCTCCCCCAACCCAGAGAAGCCACCGAGTCACAGAACAAATCCGGGACCATCCCTTTTCTTCTCCGCAAAGGAACCCCCTTTCCAGCTCTGAATCTGACCCTTTCAAAGGGCCCAGACCCATCCCCCTGGGGCCGGGGCGGGGGCGGGGCAGAGCGGAGGAATTTTGTCTGGGTGATTCGGCCCTTTGCGGAAGGGGCCGCAGCACTCTCCTTCCCCACCTCCCTCCCCTCTAATCACTGGGTATTGAATCCCGTGATTTACTGTGTTTAATGGGCCGCAGCTAATGAAAACTTGCCTTCTCCTCAGTAATGGGCCCTCAGATGGTGGCTGAGGAGGGGGTGGGGGTGCCCACAGGGGCCCCAGAGGCTGGGAAAAGCCAGAAAGGGGCCATAGTTTTCCCCAGTTGGCTTCCTGGTAGGCAGCAGGATGAGATGCTGCTGACCTCTGCTGGTCCCTTGGGAGATTGCAGGGTCTTGTGGAGGGCCCGTCCTCAGTGCTGCCTTCAAGCTGCTCCCAAAGCCTGGACGTCCCCAGTTCAAGTCCCACCTTTGACCCATAGTGTGCTCGGCACCCTGGTCCTTCTACCAAGCCCTCGGGGGGAGGGGGGGTTCCTATCTCGATGAAAGCACGGACGCCACCCCGAATGGCTGCTTCGTCTCCGTGCAGCACCTAGTGTGTTCTGTACGACTCCCCCTCTCCCCTTTTTTGGGGGAGGAAGTCCCTGACCTCAAGGCGTCCAGGAGGGTTTGAGGGAAAGAAAGGCCTTTCATGACCGGAGGAGAACCCCTGGGTCCAGAGGCCTATTCGCCCCCCTCCCCCGCCCCCCCCAGTTCTCTCTGGGTGTCTTCACATGCCAAAATAACGAGGGGGCTGAGGGGCTCCTGACCCCCACCTGTGGGCAGCCACATGTGCCCGCAGGGGAGACCCTTTCCCACTTTATCCTCATTCCTCAGGCTCTGCCACCAGAGTAGATTCCCCCCGTTTCCCCCTTCCCCCTGGGGCTGGCCCACACCCTTGCCAAGGTCTCTGGTCTCAGGCTACCACGCCCCCCCCCCCAGATGAGGAGGGAGCAGGTCGGGGGCCTTGTGGCTGACCCTGTACATATGTATATATTGTCACTACATCTCCTTGCCACTGCACTAGCCTCCCTGAAGTCTTGGGAGACGCCTGTACTACTTTTTTCCTTGGCAAACTTTTATTTTCATAGTGTGAGAAGAGTTTTGTACAGAAAATTAAAAGGAGAAATTATTTATAATTTGGGTTCGATTTTTGAAGAAATCAGGCTGTGCCCTGTAGTGGACGGGGCCCAGCAGGTCAGGCAGGTCCATCATCACCATCTTCGCCATTTCAGACTGAGCCCCGGCTCTTCACTCTCCGGGCAGGGGCTGGACTAGGCACGACTCGGGGCTTCCTTCCAGCCCTATCACTTTTGGACTGATTTCCAGACTTGTCTGGATTGGGGGTGAGTCAAGAGATTCCCATATCCACCCATCCATCCTTCCATCCATCCATCCTTCCATCCATCCATCCATCCATCCATCCATCTATCCACCCATCCATCCATCCATTCACCCATCCTTCCACCCATCCATCCATCCATCCATCCATCTATCCACCCATCCATCCATCCTCCCATCCTTCCACCCATCCATCCATCCATCCATCCATCTATCCACCCATCCATCCATCCATCCATCCATCCATCTATCCACCCATCCATCCATCCTCCCATCCTTCCACCCATCCATCCATCCATCCATCCATCCATCCATCCTTCCATCCATTCACCCATCCATCTATCCACCCATCCATCCATCCTCCCATCCTTCCACCCATCCATCCATCCATCCATCCATCTATCCACCCATCCATCCATCCTTCCATCCATCCATCCATCCACCCATCCACATACTTCAAAGAAACCTTCAGACTCCAAGGAAGGGGATGCAGCCCAGGAGACCCTGCAGAGCTTCTGCTTCCTCTGTAGGGGGACCTTTATAGGGCAGTCAGGAGTTCAGCAACAGACAGCTTAGGGAGAACTGGGGGGCGGTGAGTGGGGAAACTGAGGCACCGGCAAGGGTCTGGCACACAGCCGTGTCTGCACTTCAACATCTCATTTCCTAAGCCTGTGGAATACATCCCCCTCCCTCCACCGAAGGCCAAACCAGCTTGGGCCTGGAAAGCTAGCCCTTGGCTCCTAAATTCTCCCAGGATCCTCTGCTGGTTGGACAGCAAGAGAGCTTTGCTGGGTGAAGTAAAACTGGAGAACCTTGGCCAAGGCTGGGGGCTGTTGGAAGGGCTTCCTGCAGGCCCTCTGCTGGAGGTTGGGGACAGACTTTCTGGCCCTGATGGACCTAAGGTTGCTGGGCTGGTTACTGGGGCTCTTCCTTGGGCTTTGGGGGGACCAAAGCCTGCCAGCAATGTGAGGCCTCCCTTTCCCAATCCTAGATTCTCGGTGGGCTTCCACCCTCTTTGGGTGACTGACGGGAGGCCGCCTGGGCGCTGTAGGCCCCCCCAGCTCTCCCCAGGGCAGGGGCAGAGCTGGGCTCCTCTTCATCGCCTGCCCCCACCCTCCCTTCCGCCATCTTGCTGCCAGGAAGAAGGGAGGAGAGGTTAGAGGCCACAAGTCCATGCCCGAAGACTTCCAAAACAATTGTTGTATCTTTATTGACGGTTTTTTTAATGCAATGACCTGTTTTTTTCTTTTTTTTTACTCTTAAGGAAAATAAACATCTTTTAGAAACAGCTCGTTAACACACAATCTTCAGTGTGAAGCAATATACTAATAAGAACACTAGTCCTTAACATTTTACAGTCTTCATATATATTATATATATGTATATGTATACATATATATACACTATATAATGAGGCAATATATAATACACACGTTTACCATTTTACAGTCATATGTACATGATGCCACTAAGACGGGGGAGCTCGGCGGGGCGCCCCGGCGGCCGGCGAGCCAAGCGGAGGACCACAGACACACACACACACAGATGCGCCAGGCGGGCTCTGGCGCGCGGCGAGGCCTGAGGTGGCTGCTTGCAGTGGAACCATGTGGTGACAGAAGCGAGCGCGTCTCCGACATATATACATTATATATAACATATATATATAGAACAGTACATATATATTTTATACACATGATATACCTGTCTGCGGCCGCGTGCTCCCCGGCTGGGCGCCTCGCGGCGCGTCCCCGTCCCCGCACCGACTCCAGATCTCGTCGTCGAGCCACACATGCCCATAGAGCACGATGAGGGTGAACAGCTAAATATGATGTGTGCTGCGTTATCACGTGTGTGTTACACCTATATATACACGCGTGGCCCACCCTCTGCACGCTGGCTGGGGGAGGGGCGCCCGGGGGGGGCGGCTCCCCCGGCCCCGCCCGGCTCCTGACCCTCCGGTCGCCGACTGCTATTTTCAGGCCGATGAGCCACAGGTTCGGGGGAGGGAGAGAAGCCGAGGAGCCGCAGGGTTCGGGCTGGAAGGGACCTCAGAAATCACTCGGTCAAACCCCACCATTTTACAGACGAGGAAACCGAGGCAAGGAGGGGACGAGCCCAGGTCACAGTCAGCGAGCGAGGAGGGCCGCCCCCCTGCCACCGGCCCCAGGGCCACGCGGGGACCCTGCGGACGGCCAAGGACGGGACATTTCTTCCACTACACTAACAGAGCCGGGCTTTGCCGGGGCATGCACGTGGCTCTTCCGGCCCTGCCTTCCTCCGGCCGGGACCCGGAAGAACATGGCAGGCAGGAGCGGCCTCTCGTCTGGCCTGGCCCCGGAGGCAGCCTGCCAGGAGGGGGGAGTCGGGGCAGAGTCAGACGTAGAGGCCCGAGGATGGGCGATCCCCGCCGGACGTGCCGGCCCCCTCCCTCTGCCCTCTGGCCACCTGGGAAGAGAGCTCTGGGCACGGCTCGGCGCGGAGCCCAAATCCACAAATGCTCTGAGGAGGTTCTTTGCGGGGGACAAAGCCCAAAGGCGGGGGGGAGGCGAGCACATTCGGGAGGGCCTCTGCTTAGGTGAGCGCTCGAGGGGCCGAATTGGGTGGTCCTGGTCTCGGCTCCAGGGGAGAGTTGGGCCCGGGCTCGGCGCCGGCTCCTGTCCCGGTGGAGGAGGTGAGACCCCGGAGGGTGCATTACAACAGCTGCCTCTGGAAGAAAAGCCCCACCACAGGGTCACGGCCAGCCTCCCTGCCCACTCGGCAGCCCTCCCCTTAGGTGCGCCCCATCTGGAGGAGATGCTCACAGCCTGCCCAGCTCCCTCGGATTAACCGCCAACAAGCGGCCGTGCACGTAGTCCGTGGCGAGAGCCCCAGGGAAATGAGCCCATGGGAACCGGGCAGGCCGGGCTCCTCTCCTTCAAGGTGGGCTCCCCGGAAGAAGGGACACCCCTCCCCCCTGCCCAAGCCCTGCTGGAAGATTCCAGGAGCAAAATCCAGCCTTGGGAGAGCACAGGAAACCCAAGCGGGATTCTTTCCATTCCTTCCCTTCTTCTGGAGGATGACGGCCACCGAGAAAGTACAAATAGGGAGGATGGGACGGAGGGGACGCATTTCTGAGGCAGGAAGGTAAACTGGAGGTCATCCGGGACTGGTCTGGCTTCCTAGGAACCAGCTCTGGTTCTGGGGTTTGGTGAAACCCCAGGGAGGCCCCCTGACCTCTGGCCCAGGGTGAGCAGCACACCCTCGACCCAACCCGCCCCCTTGCCTGAGATCTGGCTGGAATGGGCTTTTAGTAACCTCAGTGAAATGTGCTGTGGCCTAGAGGAGATGCTCCAAAAGGCGCCCATCTGTTATCAGCAGGAGGGTCCCAGGAGAGCTGAAACAATTTAGAGGATGCAGGAGGGCAAGAACACTGACAAAACGGGTGGGGGGACGGCCCTGGCAGGTGGCGGAGTGTTCCCTGATCTCCAAGGGGTGAGAATCAAAAGGGAGGAAGTCATTGCACGTACCTTATGTTTAGGACATTTCAAAGAAAAGTTCTCTTCAACTAGAACGCAACCTAAGAGCAAAGAGAAGTGTCTGGTAAGAACAGGGACAGAGGGGGTGGGGGGGGAGGGGGGGAGGCTTAGGGGGGCTGAGTCTTCCCAGCTGATTTGCCACGAACACAAACTGGAGGTGATGGGGCAGGAGCAAAGCTTCAAAACAGTCAGGAGCCTTGGAGGTTCCT